>NW_010413351.1:178451-205791 GCF_000710305.1 Buceros rhinoceros silvestris | reverse complement strand
AAAGAAGAGATAACAAAACTGAATCACTGAAAAGTGATTTAACTGATGGGGATTCTTCCAAGTGGGAAGAAAAAGTAGAGGGATATGATGGTGATATATAAAATCATAAATATGAAAGAAAGGGAAAGCAAGTAATTGTTTACTAGCCACCCTTTCTCATAATGCAAGAACAGGGAAGCATCAGGAAGTGCATTTTCACGCAATTATAATTAAACTCTGGAAGTCGTTGCCACGGGATGTTACAGAAGCCAAAAGTGTAAAGGGAGTTCAGAAAGGGATTATCCAAATTAATGGAAGAGTGTCCCATCAGAGGTTATTACTTACGACGTTCTGGCTGCAGCCTCTAGCTCGGGAGGTCTCCGTGCTGCTGGTTGCCAAAGCTACAAGCAGGCTAGTAAGGGAATAGTCCTTTATACTTCGTCTTTGGCCAGGCGCCTGCTATTGGTCCGTGTCAGAGACAGGATACAGGGAGAGATGAAGCTTTGATATGACCTAGTGTGTCTGTTCAACTTTTTATTCTTAAATTCCTATTCCTAGTTTGATACAAAATGAACTTTTTGCATGTTTAGCAGTGTAGCATACAGCCTTTCCACTCCTTTATCTGCCAGACTACCAAAAATCTAGTACCATTTTTGGTATTTGTTGCTGTGTTCACTGTAAGTTGCTCTATTTTATGTTTTTGAAAGGTGGATAAAACACCAAAGTTTGCTCACTGCACAAACTCCTGTAGCGTGTTTATTGGAAAGTATCACTTGAACCTCTTTTGCTAGTTAAAGTCTGTGTTGGGTACTAAATTCCTTAGTTATTTTGGGTATGTTGTGTAAATCTCCATCTTTTGCCAGTGTACTAGAAAGTTCTTTTCTTATTCTGGATGAGTTTTAGGTATTGTACGTCTGTATTGAGGTTACATGTCTATTGATAAATGGGGTTTTTGCTTATTTGATCGTGTTTGTAGCAGTATTTATGTTGCACAAAATGGAAAAGAAAACGTTTGACTCATCATTTTTCTGTTTTAGAAGTCTAACCAGGTTAATAACACAATAAGCGCATGCTGGTTTGGATTATGTGTCTTTCAAAATGTTAGGAATTTGCAATGAGAAATGAAATCTGGAAAGGGAAGGCTAGTCCTAACAAAACTTTGTTCTGAAATTAGTTTCCAGGAAACAGACAATGCATGGCATGGCGGATGCCTGGCTCTGGCTGAGTTAGGCAGAAGAGGATTGTTACTCCCTTCCCGAATTTCAGATGGTGAGTTGTAGTTGTTGAATGTCAGTAAATTCATGAATTAACAATTTATAGTATTAGAAATCAAATGTGTGCCGATGGAATTTGCTGCTGTGAGTGTGCTGAATAATGACTGTAGTCTTGAATTGTAGACTCAGAAATATGCCTACGGGGATATTTAAGGTACTTCTGTCAAAAGCGCTGTCTTGGGCGTGCTTTTTTATACCTAATAAATTTTTCTTTCTGAAATGAAATTATTTTCGGGGAGGGGAGGTGTTCTTCTTTCTCCCTCCCTTCCATGTTTCTTTGCACAGTTGTATAAAAATAATTTTGTGTGTCTCTATATTGTGTCAGTGTCATTATTTAAATAGAGCATATTAAATAATTGATGACTAACTTTATTATTCTGTTTGTTTCTGATTAAATTTCAGAGGCCAATTTCACGTAATTTATACATGAATTGTTTAAGCTTTTAGTGGGTTTTTGAAGTACCAGGATGGAAAGAAATTAACAGGGCAGGGGAATTGTTTCTCTGTGTGTTCTGTATGATCAACATACACTGAAGTACAGAGATATGAAATAACTTTTTAGAGTGCTCTGGCTGAGCTGTTAGCTCAAACGCCACAGCACAAAAAATGAGAAGAAAAATTCTGGGAACTCTACATTGCATTGAATGCAGCTCTGTTTCCTTCCATAGATTTATACTCCTGGGAATGTTTAGGCAGGTGAGGATATCCCTTATCTGAATAAAAATCAGTGAGAAATGTATACCTATAGTTTTAAGTGCATAATACTTAATCCTGGTTTGTTTTACTTAGACTGGTAGTGCATCCAGTGCAAGTTTACGTGGAGTGTTTATACAGTGGAACAGCTTTACTGTAGTTAAACTTTTGTACAAGTTTGGATAAGCTGGACAGCAGCTTTAAAGCAGAGGGAATTCTGAGGTTTGTCTTATGGAGCTAAAGTATGGATGAATTAATGTAGATAATGAACTTCCTTCACTGAAGGAAGCTCCTGGTTTAGAGTTGATTGGTATCCCATGCCAAATTCTACTTGTAAATTGAAAATTTAGCTAGCAATTTCTTTGCTAATTTTTCTTCAAAATTTGTGTTACGGGTCATGTAGTGAAAATATTTGTGTCCATTAATGACTTTCCATATATTTGAAATACAAGTCACAGATTTATTTGAAAAATTGCAAGTTTATATACACAGTTACAGAAGCAGGAAGTAGTTTTAGGTTGTACATAGAAGCACACTGAAGCTGGCAATTAGTGCTACATGTGTAACTGGAACAAGACCTTCACCAGAGAGTTTGTCTCAGGCGAAATAAGTTTTGGTTTTTTTATTGTAATAAATAATATTTTAGGCTTGGATTTCTAAGGTTGCCCAGAGTCTGTTTATGCTCAGAGGGTTAGACACTTAAATTGTTTAGATCTTTAATTTTTCAGTATTGTTTAGTCAGTTAAAGGCGAACATAAACTGCATTTGTTAAACTGGTGCAGACTTTCTTTGGTTTAACTGGCATCATAAGAAAAGCTTGCTTATACAAGGTTTGAATCACTTTGTTTAAACTGGTGTCTGCCTCTGAGTAACAGAATTTGGTCTGTTTTGTATTGTGGCATAGTGGCAAAGTGCATTCATACACAAAACAGTTTTTACAGTAAAATCTAAATAGCCACGTTTAATCTTAAGCTTATTTAAACTACTGCACAGAGAAGTAAGTTTTTCAAAAAGACAAAAAAACCCTATTAAATGAAATTAAGCCTGAAAAAGACTATGACAGTATGTTATTGAACACTATTGTTTCTAGAGCTTAAATGTCTTTTTAAGAAAAGAAGTTGTAAAAGTTATTTTACATTAATACAATTGCAAAAAAATTGTAAAGATTCATCTAATGTACTTTGGCTTTAGTAATGAATGCAAAAGTCCACTCATCAAAATCTGAGCTTATACAAGGGAAAGTTCAGTTACTTAAAAATATTAATATAAAATTATGAACATTATTTACATGGCAGAGTTTGAACGTGTGTCGTCATGGACCAAACGCCGTAAGAGTCGGTTTGTAGAAATTTTATGATGTTGCTGATAACTAGCTTCTATGACTGGAAGCTCGGTGGAAAGTGAAGTATTAAGATACTCTTGTTCTCTTCCTTAAAGTGAAGACTCTGCTACAGTCATTTGGCCTTACTCTTTTAGTGCCTTGCTGTGATTTTGCGGATTCTTTTTGACTTGTCCTTTTTTGTCCTTTTACTTTTTGGTTGCACTGAGTATCCTGAGTATCGGAAGAACTAATAGAAGCTTCTGTACGCGAAGCATTACTGTCCTGAGGACTCTGCCCTTCGCTGTCCGCTCTGGCTTTGCTCGGGCTGTATGCAGCTAGCTGACAGAGAGCAACCGCTGCTGTTTGTTTCTGCTCGTCACAGCTCTCCATTATTCTTAAGTCTTGAGCCTCGTTACGGTGAGCTGTGACAGATTTGTTGCAGGCACTGTTCACAGGGTTCTTGGGGTTACACACATCTGCTCCGGGGGTGTCCTTTTCTGCGTTTGGAGAAGTAGCAGCACCGTTATCGTGAGCTGGACTGTGGAATGACGTTTTCAGGCTCGCTGTGTTACAGGAATCTTTTACCGAGAGGTTCAGAGGCATGTCTTGCAATTCCAGAAAGTTCTGACTTTCCGTTTTGGATGTGGTTTTGTATGTGTGCTCATGAGTAGGTCCTGTGTTGGTGTCAGCCTTTTTGGAAAGATTAAGGGGAGCTATCCCTGTGTCTTCGTCTGTGGTGGACAGTGAGCCTTCATTGTTCTGGCATTCATTCTGTGTATGAGAGTCTTCGTCAGTGACATTGATGCTGAAAGAAATGAGGAGAAAAGAGAATTCACCATCAGTTGCTCTTTTAAATTTGGGCTGAGGAAGTGGGCAGGGAGAGAAAAAAATCTGGCTAGAAGCCTGACAATTTTGTTGTTTCTCTAACCCCCCCCCCCAATTCCCTTTCACCATACACATCGCTGTAATACGAGTAATTTCCTGAAACACAGACACATGCATAGTGATGGTATCGGAAAGAACCTGAGACGCTTAAGGGTAACAAGTGGTCTACTCACTGTGGCAACTGAGAGTTGCACTGTTTTGCACAGTTAATACAGAATAAATTATCTCAATGCTGGAAATTTCAATGTATTTTAGGGGCATTGCATGAAATGTGTCCATCTGTCTTTGTGTGTCCCTAGGAAGTCTGACAAGATTTTGCGAAGTGATTTTAGTATTTTACCTGGTAGGTGAATCTCCTCTATCTTGCTGCGTCTGCGCACTTGGAAGTAGTGTTGGTTGATCAGTGCTTTTTCTCACAGGTCTGAAAGCTGTGAAGTTTTCTTCTGGTTGATCATACTTGCCAAGTGACGTGGAAGATGACTTGTTAGAGAGGTCAAATAAGCCTTCGCATGCATGGCTGGTCTGAGTGAAGTTGGTTGGGCTGGGTCTGCCAGGGGAGCCTGTTGCTGCACTTCCTGCGAGAGGGCTCATTTTAGCATTCTCCCTTTCATTTTGGTCATCTTTGGAATGGCTTTTGGCATGCAGTAATGTCATTTCTTTTTCATAATCTGCTTGTTTTTTGTGTGAACTTAGAGGGTACTGTTGGGATGGGCTTAAAGAAGCTGGATACAGCAAGGTAGTTTCTTCCATTAGATGGGAATTTTGATCTCTGTTAATACCAGCTACCTGTGAAAATCTGTAAAATGGAGGATCTGTTGGCCTACAAAATCCATATGGTATCGGAGGAGTAGAATGATACTGTTGGAACAATCGATAGTGTTCATATGCTGATGGATTTATAGGTTTTGGAAGTGGCCCAGGGTGGGGAAGAAAGTGTCTTTGATCTTGTGTGCCATAGACAGACAGAGCAGAGCTTTCACACTCTGAATTACCTGGAAGCAAGTAAGGTGAGTAGATAGCCAGCCTGTGCTCATAAAAATGGGGTGAGTATTCAGGCATCAGCGGTTGCATGTAAGGTGAAATGGAACCAAAGCCTTTTGCAGGAGCGACTTTATGTGGAAACTCCGGGAGAAAAGGAGAACTTGCTTTCCATGGGTGACTTGGTGCATGAAATGCAGACTTGGTATGAAAAGGTGAACTTTTGTTAGAGAGCGATATAATATCAGACACTTCACTAGTTTCCGGGCCTTTACTATCTCTGTGTTCTCCTACAGGAACAAAAGCCGAGGGCCTTACAATGCTGTCCAAAAGGGGCTGCATGCCCATTGCGCTTTCTGTTGTAGTGCTGGCAGGGCTTAATTCCTTCTGCAGTGCAGGTTTTTGTCCTTGAATTGCCGTGTTTGTTGCCTGGTTTTGTAATTCAACATTTTCCTTGGCATCTTCTTTTGCAAAAGGATATTGAGGCTTTGAATCGAGATTCGACAGTCCGTTTGTGAGAGATTTAGAAGATGTTGGTTTGACTGTAGACTCAAGCTGATTGATCTGTTTGGGCTCCAAGGAACTGGTCTTTGGACACTTGATAACGCGATCCTGCTCTGATACTAAAGTAATGGAGTTTTTGCAGAGGCCGTACTTCATGTGGTTAAAAAGATGGGATTTCTCATTGCAGGTAAAGGGGCACTGAAAGCACTTGTACTTAAATGGCTTTCCTGGTGGTCTTGGGATGTAGTGAGGCTTCTTTGGTTTACGTTCTTTGAGGAGACTCATTTTTTTCTGCTGTAAACAATTAAATGTAATGGTTCTTTATAAAGACTTTCTTGTGGTTAGCTTTCCTCGGTTTTAGCCTCTTGATGTTTCCAGTTTTTCAGGTTTCTAGAATCCTCCTTCCCAGGCGAAGAGAGGAAGCCAACTCCAGTGGTGTCTCAGGGAAGGGGGGGTGCCGGAAAACAACACTTTGGCAACTGGTAGCACGGGAACTGCAACAACACAAAATTTGAAATTAGCCGTAGCGGAACACTGGAACTACACAGAAAGTAAAACATTCTTTCAACTGTATTCCCCCTTGTAGTGCATAGGGTGTGTCGTGGATTTTTTTAAACAAAACAAAAATGCTGGATGCCGGACTTGAGAGAGACGTGCGTCCAGTGCTGACATCTGCCCGCACCTAAACACAGTCCCAGCAGTGCCCTAGTTTTCAGCAGTGCCCGTCACCTGCCACTGCTACCGACTTGAAGGGGTTTTCTTTGAAGATGGAAGGAACATTCGGAAGATGAAAGTAGAAATCTAGGTGGAGCTGTTGAGTGAGACGTGGAGGAGGGCAGGATGAGAAGAGGCAGGTCCTGGCAGCAGCTGGCTATGGGGCAAGCCTGTCGGGCCGGTTGGGGAGAGAGGAGGGAATTTCCTGCTCTGGTGAAGTGCGGGTGGAGTGGATTGGTTGCACTGGGGGAGCTGACTTGGCTCTTTCAGAGACTGACCAACCCCCTCTTTTAACTGGCACGGCATTTCCTAACAGCCTAATCTCAATGGATGCCTCAAAAGTGGCCAATCTCTCGAAGGATAAAACCACACCAATTTTCTTCCTCTTCCTAATTCAATTAAGAGAAATGAGTACTGCAATATCTGACTAATAGAATCTTCTGCTTGATAAACACATTTCACGTTCTGCTGCTGCGTGGCACCTTACATCGTGCTTGTAGTTAGCACAAACACATGTGTATGAATTCACCTTTAAAAGTGGCTGACAGTGATTGATTTATAGGGGAACGATCTATGTGCCTTTCTTCAGTCAAACTAAGGTTGTGGATACTTTACACTGCCTAATGATTTGCTCAGTAGATAAGTCAGAAGGGCTTGTATCAGCTTGTTCCATTATGTTCACTGATTCTGAAGGCGTGAGAAACTCTCAGAGTCAAGTTCTCATGATTTTATAGGATGTGTTATGGCAGAGATCTAAAAACTGATGATTTCATCATGAACTATAAGCATCATTATCAAAATGATGACTGTTGCAAAACCACGTACTGTATCTATTGTGTTACCCGAAACTACAGGAATACTAATTGTAAGAGTGAGTAGATAGCTCCTTTTTTTTTTTTTAAAAAAGAGCTTTTTACGTAGAAGTTTGAATTAGTAGTATTAAAATACTAAGTTTATGAAAAGAATTGCTGGTAATTACATGCTGCGAGACGTTAGCTGAAGTAGAGATGTTTTGCATTTCTTAATTCAGAGATTATTTAATAGAAAATGACATGCAACACATTACGAAAACTGAAGACAAAGCTACAGAATTGCTGCTTGTTTCATCAGGTATAGTAATTCTAGCAAATTGTATTAAATGTTGTTTCTGATGTCATAGAATTATTAATTTTGTTAAAATAGTAATTGTGAAGGCACCCTGGAAAATGCAAAGCTGCTCTGTAGGTAGAAAAAAACAATCAAGCTTTTTCTTAAAAGTAACAAATCATTAAATGTGCGATAGCTTAAAGAAAAAGGAATGTGTAGAGAAGTAGCTTTTCATTTTACAGGTTTGAGCAAAGCTTTTTTGGTTGTTTGAGTTGGATACTGATACTGTAACTGAAAAAAAATTACTGAATTATACAGAAGCATGTTAAGGTCTTGTCATTGGAGTCTGGTTAAAATGGTAGTTTAATAAATTTTTTAAAATAGTATTTAAAAATATTTGAAATAGTGATAGTCAGAATTCCTTTGAAAGATTAAAAACCATGCTTTTACGTTATTTAAAAATTTTTTTTTGAGGTGTAGGAGGGGAGGTCCAGATACAGAACTTGTCTGGTTTTTTTTCTGCCTTAAACGAGCTTGTTGCATTTAGTTTTGACTAATGATGTATAACTAATGTGGACAGTTTGCAGTGGACTCGGTCAAGTCAGTTTGTCCCTGTTGTTCTTTTATATCTTCTTGGAAGTACTTGCAGTAATTATTCTTGAAAAAAATATATTGTTGTCAAAACTCCATTGCATTCTTATTTGGGCCATTTATGATAACAGTCCGAATTTGCATTCAGGTGCAGCACTTATAATAAAGAGATGTTAATTAGATTTTTCTTGTTCTGCTGGCTTTCCTTTGCTTAATAATGAAAATTCCTGTGCGTCCTGTTCCCCCCCCACCCTGACTTTGTACTTGGTATTTAACATTGATTCAGGTTAGTCCTGTTCAACAGAGTATTAACGATTGTTTCCTAATAAGATAAAATGCATTGTTGCAGTTTTAATGCTAGAAATTTAGAGCGTTGGAGCTCCTTTGCCATGTGTACAGTGAGAGAGAATTAGAACAGCTTTTTTTTTTTGCTTTTTTTGTTCCCTAATTTGTTTTGATGGCATGCTCAGCCTGGAGCTCCCAGAACCTGCTGCTCTGACTGGAGAGGTGTAGAGCCAGTAGCTTATTTTAGAGGGTGTTTACCCTTTCGTAAACTTAGGCTAGTGTCAAACAGATAAATGTTCTGGTTTTCCCTTTACTATTTTATCCTTTTTTTTTTTTCTCATGGTTTAAAAATGCCAGTAATAAAATTCTTCTAAACCCAGACAAGAAGGATAATTTCTCCTTGAATCTCTAAGTAAAACACAGGAGTATCTGGCAGAGGTACATATTTCATAATTAAAAAAAATTAAAAATATTTGTTCCCACACACAGAGCTGGAAAAAACATTAATGGTTTAAAATAGGTGCACCCAATTAAAACTGTCTCGGTATAAATAATGTAAGGTACTTAGGGTTGTACAATGTATGTTTTGTGCTACCAAAATTAAGATTAGTATGAGAAGGAAAAATCAAAATAAGTGGTTTCTTTTTCCATAAACTTGAATGCCGTAACTTGTGATATGCTTTAAAAATGGGAAAAAATTCTTCAGTAGCAGTATGATAACTTTCATGAACTTTCTCTAGATTGAGAATCTATTTCCTGTATACCTGATTTTTAGAAATGCAGATGTGTATTATTATAATTTTCCCTTTCTAGTTTTGAAATGTACTAGTACTATTTATTTATATTTTTACTGAAAACAGGTTATTCAGATAATGTTGGTTAGAGGTGGAGTTGTCTTAGTTGTTTGTTTCTTGTCAGTCTCCTCATGGCTCTCCCATCCGTAGCCCTTTCCAGCCTGCGACTGAGAGCTGCCAGTTTTCTTCTTTCTGTTTTTAAAAGTGTGTTGTTGCTGCCTGTTTGCCTTGAACATATTAGCAAGTTCAGAAAACAAGACTATCGTTTCACATTGTGTGCGTGTGTGTGTGTATAAATACATAAACAAAAATGTACCTGGGTATAAGTATATACACGTATGTATTCATACACACATATGTATGTACAGATATACGTGTGCATGCTGTTCTTTAGGGGTTTAAGTAGCCTAAATTGTTTAAGATGCCTAGTTGATCAAAGAGGAAATTTCAAAATGTCTTTTATTACAAGCAGGGATGGTAATTACATTTCTTTTTAGGACACTGCTTTAGCAGAGTACGTAACCGTTTGTCATGCACACTCCATTATTATTGCAGTATCCCTTTGGTGATGTTGATCTCTCTGCCCAGGAGTACTCACTGGGGTGGAACATTTTGAAGGACATGCTATAATTAAAATATTGTGATGTGGCATTATTGCATAACTCAAGGACATGCCATTGTCACCTACCTAGAGTGTTGCAAGAACAAGATTTGTGAGTTTTATTCTAGCTGAGATTTTCCAGTGATTAACTACCACTCCCTTCTAAACTTCCAGTTCCTTTAAACTGAAAGATAAATTTTAACGCAACTGTTTGTTAATTAGGAGGAAACATGGGTGAGAGGAGTGGGTTGGCGAGGGCTGGGAAGGAAACGTGTGTTGCAGGTATGGACCGAAGAGGACTGTGCGCTTCTGTGTGAGCGTGTGCGTGGGTCTCTGTGTGTGCGTGCGTGTGAGAGGAAGTACAGAAACCAGATCAAATAAGTTTGTTAGGCAGCGTGGATAAGAAATAAAAATATTTCTTAATATTATCTTAATAATTCAGTGTCTTTAAATACTCTTCCATCGACTAGAGAGAGGATAACTCAAAATAATCCCATTTTCTGTGCTAAATTCCCAGAAGCTGGAAAAAATAATAAATCAAAACCTTGTTTTCATTCAGGCTTTTCAGATTAGCCCGACACGACTGTATGAAGAATAGTTGGCAGACTAAGCATAGCAATTTTAAGCAATACGGCTTTTTGTTGTACTTCAATACAATACATCAAGTTTCTATATGAAAAAGATGCTTAAAACACTTTTAACCAATATGAGAGTTAATTATTGTAAAAACTTGTTAAAGTTAGTATTCCTCTCAGATTAAAATATTTCTCTCTTCTGTTGAAACTTTCTGCTGAAAGCTTCAACTGGTGCAGTAAATGCACCTGCTAGGAGTAACCCAGGTTTCTGAGACAGCCAAAAAAAACCCCACCTCGGATTCAATTTTCAGGTGTTAATATGAACACAGTTTATGTGACCAAAAAAAGCTCTAAAGAAATGTACTTACCAGATACATAGATGTCTGCAACCGTCCAGGTGATCAGCGTGGGTAAGCTGTAGCTGTCACTGCTGCGAGAGAAGTACCTGTTCTCTGCTTGATCTCTAAGTGAAACTGCAGGAGGTTGTTTCAGGGGGAGGGACTTAAGAAGTGTAGGAGTTGAGCCCTCGGGGTGTAGAGATGCACCTGATATTACTCCAGCCTGAAGCTACGATTCATTTGTTTGCGTCCACTGCTTTCATTCAACATTACCTCGGCATTAAAGCTATCGAAGAGAGCTCTTGTGCCCTCCAACAACCAAGTTTTACTCTAAACAGTACGTCTGTTCCTCCCAGTAGCAATCTGCTATGTGGGGTCAAAAATGGCTTAGGTAATGTACTGAGCTTTGAGTATATTCAACTTTTGTAGAAGAACTCAGGAGCAGCAGAATTGACTATACACAGGGGGTAGCAAAGTTTAAAAATAATAATTTTACTCTTTTACTAGAGTTCAACATTTTTTATTTAGTGCCTTTGTAGCTTTAATATTCTCGCTCTTTTTCTCCTTCCCCTCTTCATTTTTATTTAAATCTTTTTGTCCTTCATAAGTCTCCTTTCTGAAGGCGAGACTGAACTAACTCCAAGCTTGCTTGCTACAGGAACCTGCCAAAGCTTGCCTATAATCAACAGTCAAATGTACAGATCCTCCAACTGGAGAGGAGTCACCTCAGTCAGACATTGATTATCGCTTCCCTATGTGTGCTGAGGTGAAATCGAATTGTTAAAGGAGAAAGTCAGCTGATCGTCCGCTAACGAGTACTCGCGCTGGCTTTTACTTGCGTTTTAGTTAGAGCTTATGAATGACAAATTCATAACTGTATTTGCCAATCATCTATTGACATTGCTGAGTCGTTTAGTGAAATAATAACCTCTTGCATACTGCTTGTTAGAGGGAAAATCTGTTGATAGTTTTTGCTCTTTCTAAAAACATTCGGTAACAGGAATGTTAAAAGCAAAGGAGGCCTTGGCTAACAATTCTAGTGTTATTGAGACCTTAAAATTTTGATTCAAAACTGTAGATTCAGCTGGATGAATAGATAACACACTGCTCTCTGGATAAGACAGTTGCAGATTATTGAAACTTCTAAAGATGAATTTTATACTTGGCAAAACTATGGTCTTTTGAAGGAAAATTATTGAGGAAACCCGTTTAGGCAGTGAGTAAAAGTTGTTTCAAAATCAGTCTCTAAAGCATTGTCTTAAAAATAATTTTAAAGGTGTGGCTTTTATCTTGATGGAATGACTTACGGACATCTCCTTTTTCCTGTCCAGGTGCACAGCTCACCATCCTTCCCCTTGCTATGCCAATGTAGTTTTCTGGAAATTTTTTCTGAATATTAATCAATTACTAATTTTAAGGTAGAACGGTGGTTCTTGGTTTGTTTGGGGTGTTTTTAATAAAATTTTAATGATTATTATTTTCCTATAATGCAGCTTAGCAGCATAAAAAGGTGTCATATCACTGTCTAGTTGTTTGTAAATCCTTTGGGTTTAGATGGAGTAAGAAGAGAGTCCATCATTCTTCCATGTAGTTGTAAATTGTTTTGAAGAAAAGCAGTACGTTAGAAAATTCTACCTGCAGAGAAAGATCTTGTAATGTCTGCGTTCAGCAATGTCTCTGAAAAAACTGAAGGAGAAAAGTCCTTTGCTCTCTGAACAGAGGGTGTTGTTCAGTGGTGCTTGCCGCGTAGCAAACAGCCTTTCTTTCACTTCAATCAATCACGTCAATCCCTGTCAATCTACCTGCAGAACTGTCCTCGTTTTTCTTCTGCAAGTGTGGATCATTTAATGTTGTCTGTGGCTGAAGGAAGGTGCCATCAGGTTTCTTTTCTTGTATGTGGTGGTGGGGGGGTAGGTTTCCCTGACTAGACTTGGACCCAATTTTTTGTTTTGGAAAAAAATTGCAGTTTCTGGCATCTAGAGGAAGCTATTGAAGGACTCCCATAATATAGGTGACTGAACTGGAATAAGAGGCAGTCAATATTTGAAATCTGATTTGATTTTTCCCCCCCTTCTCTGATCTGGTATGTGAAGGGGAGACATGATGTCCAGTTGCTTCTTTGACCAAGGAAAATGATGTTTTAAATGTATCTGGGAGTTCCTGGGAGTTGCTGTTGTTAGTCAGGTCTGCTGAAATCAGCTGTGAACAAAGCAGAAGTGGAAAAAAACCCCAGCTAATGTAAATGCTCCTTTTCTTGGTGCTTGGATGGTACTAAAAATCCAAATCTGGGGGAGAAGGTTCATTGGTGGACCCCAAAAAAGGAACATGAGAGTTCCTGTTCATGTATACTTCTAGAAGTAATAAATGCTGATTGTGGTGGTGATGTTTCATCGCTGGTCTGTGTTAACTTGTTTTGCTTACATCCTGAGGATTAGATAAACTGAACTCAGTCGCCTGTTGGTAGCACCCTTTTTAGCTTACCCGAGCACAAGTCAGGTTGCTAAAGAGCACAGGATTGCCATAGTAAAATCTGGTTTTATTGGTTTTTTTCCCCCCAAGTTGCTTCTTTAGAACCGTGATTGCCTTTATATGTCTGGAGGGCTGAAGCTTTAGTTTCCTGTGGTCTTTGGTGTAGAATATACTTCTTTTTGATCTCTTTAAAATTCAATGTCAGATAAGCATTGTTTAGCTGTAGTTAATTCCACGGGCTTCATTACTGTAGCGTAAACCTACCATTCTGTAAATGTTACAAACTTCCTTCTTCATGTTTTTATATTAATTTTTCGGCTCAGTGCTAGATAGAAAACCAAATCACTAACAGAAACCATACATATAAATGGGATAAACTTAACCTGTTCTTGAGATGCTGCTTGCCTAATTTTTATTTTCCTCTGGCATGTCAAAATTCCTTTCCCTAGACGTATGAGAGAGTGCCAAGTGTAGCTCTGGTCAGTTGTCAACCCCTCTGCTGATCAGATAATTCTTACCTTTCCTGCTCTAACGCAAAGTGTGGCCCTGGTGACCGAGTTGTTGTGCTGCTTTGGCTTCCCCCCCGTCAGTCAGAGTCCTGATCCTGGCTTTCAGAGGATGTCCACTGGCTGTCAGTCATCAACAGTGCTTCCATTTCTTTCTGGAGATGCCTTACAAATTTGTGCACCGGTTAGTTATTCCAGGAAGGAAAAGCTATCACAGGTAATCGTGAACAATCTCACGTAGCTGAGCGCTGACAGACGTGGAGTTAGCAAAGCTTCGAACTGGCAATACTCACGTCTGTCTCTGTCATCTTAGTTAGGTATCTAGATGTGTGGCTTTGAGCTAAACGTTCAAGAAAGTCCTTTTTCTTTCTTTGTTCGCTTGAACTGCAGCTCTCAACAGATTTTGCTGTCGGTGTTAGCATGTTTGGACTAGGTTATTCCATACCATTCCCAGAAGGGGGCAAATGTATTTGAATATAATTGCTGTAACTCCTGCTGTGCCCCCAAACATTACATGCTTTGTCTACAATATTCTCATAATTATTTTCTTCTATCCTACATGAATAGTGATTAGTCTTAATGCTTTTCGGATAACACCTTTGAAATGTGCCTTTGTTTTTCATAACAATTCCAGTCGCTGATTTTGGAGATATGTCTGGGCAGATTACCTTGCTGATGTTTGTGAGCTGCCTGTTCGTGATTACTAGAGTAAATTATTTGTATGGGAAAAGAATAAAAGCTCAGCAGTTAATAGCAACTTCAGATCGTATTTTTAGATATTTATTGTGGCCTGTACTGTTAGTGTTTGGCCTGGAACTAGCATGATCTTCCCTCTGGTTCCCATACTTACCCTTGGGCAGTGAAACATCTTGGGGGAAGTAGGTAATGTCAGAAATTGAGACTGTAGGCACAACTGTGAACTGTTTATAGAAGAGGTTTTTAATAATCGTTCTTCTCATTGCCAGTCATTCTAACAGGAATGTAAGATGTGCCTTTCTGCAGTTTCCACTTGATGCTCTGGTTATAATTCCCTTTTAAAATTTATTTTTTTAAGTTTTTTCATGCAGAATGTGTTTTTCTTTTCTGCTTTGATTTCGAGACTTATGCCAGAGATTCTGAGACAGTTCTCTCACCTAGATGAAGTTTAGCATCCGGTACGAGGACCTGAGCTGTGCCACGTTCAGTTCCAGTATACATGAAATCAGTCCTGCACAGGTTTCTTGGAGACATAGTTGGTGTTGTGCTGCTGTGATGTCACTGTCATGAAGACAGCAATGAGGCACATAATGCATACTCCAAGACCCAAAATATTTTTAGCTTTCAGTTATTCTTTGAAACATATCAAATTTTATAAAGATTTGTGTGATTACTATATGTTGCCTACTACTTAAATGTATTTTAAAAGCGGGGAGTGTAAACCAGCCAGTGACATCTGATATTCTATTTTATTCCATTAAAAAACCAGTAATGCTGCAGTTCTTGAAGTGCGGTTTGTCTGTTATGGTTTTGAATTTGAAGTTACACGCTACCATTTAGCTGTAACTGTAACATATCAGCTGTTTTTAGAAGGGATTGTGCACCTAAATTTGCATGGAGGGAAAACTTTTTTTTTTTCTTTCAATATGACCAGAAGTCATTTAAACTGTTACGGTCTCCTGATGTGTTTGTGCGAATTTCTACATTTGGAATTGCAGCTCTCCTCGGCAAAACTTTCCTTATTGTACTGCATATCTTAGGGCGAAAACCTTATATTTCAGTGTGGTTTCAGTATGATTTCACATCTTTTGTTTTGTGCTGTATTTGTGGTTTTGTAGGCTTCAGACTTATTTATAGGGTTTTTTATTTAATTGGGTGGGGATAAATACTAAACAAACAAGAGAATCCTAGTTTACTTGAATTTCTGGTTTGCTTGTGAAAGGACGTTATTAAAATTTCTCTTGATGACAGCATAGTATAAACTTTCTAGCTAATAAGGTGTGTCATGTACAGGAACATGAAACTTCCTCAGCATTCTTAATATGTCAGTGGTGAGATTAAAAGTGTTCTGGTGTCCAAGTCTCTCGAGGGCTTGCTGACCACTGAATAGTCACAGCTCGCTCTGCCGAACAGCCAGGGACCTAAACTTTCTCTACTTAAAGCCAGAGAAAGTCTCTTAAATTAAATCAGTGGTAGAACTATTAGTGTTTCTCAGTTAAAGATAACTTGCTCTTCTTTGTTGTTTGTTTGTTGTGCATTATGTGATCCTATTTTTGCTACAGAGCCAGATACCTTTAACATTTGCATCTCTGAAGAATAAGGAAGGGAAGGGAGAATAGGAGAGAAGATGGGAAGAACTTAGTGGTTACACTTGCAGTGAATTGGTGCTTATTTTGGGAGGATTCCAGCCCGAAAGATGTTATTTTTGATCTGCCTGCTTGCCTTACCCATTCACAGTGCAGAGACTGAAACAATCCAGCAATCCCTCTTTCCTCTTTAACTGTGGCAGCTATGAAAGCAACATTTAAACAGACGGCAATTATGCTGATGAGACACACAGATTAATTCACAAGTCTGATTCTGGAGGGGCAATTCAAGTGATCCAGATCTTGAACTTGATTGTTTTAATTTCAGAATAAATGGAAAGGGTAGAAATAGAGAGAGTGGAAAAAAAGCAACTTGTGAAGAACCACACTTTATTTCTCCTGATTAAAAATTACCTTCAGAATAAAAGAGGAAACAAAAATGTGTAAGAAGAAAGCAGGGCGCATTGAAGTCGTAGTTAAGTGCTGTTAGTGAGGGGGCTGAGACAGATTTGAGAGGGGACTTGGCAGGTTGTGATGTCTTGGGATTCGATGATAAAATTGCTATGTTTTTTACCTTTTCAAAGAGGTCAGACAAAATGCTTCCAGTATCCAAAAAGACCCTGCTTTAGGAAAATGTTTTGTGTATTATTTCTGCTGACTGGTAAGCACATTGTTTAAATAGGAAATACTGGTGGTTTCAGTTGACGTTTTCCTCTGTTTTAAAAATGACCCATTTTGAAGTATGTTTTTGATGGAAAGTTTGTACGAAATGAAGTCTCTCATGCTGTCAGGAAGGTTTCAAATGGATGCAGATAGCAGATGCGGGGTTTTGAAGGAATATCTATGTCTGCAATTTTAAAATTCCCTCAGCTTCTGTTGCACATTATTAATTTTGTTAGAGTGAGTGTGTGCTCTGTGGTAGTACCGGATTATCTGTGTTCCTGGTATGGAGACTGCTTGCATATTTGCCACTCTTGGTAAGAGGCTGGATTCCTGTTTATTTATCTGAGAGTACAAAGAATGGTGCTTCCTGATACTAATATATAGCTTGATATACTCAAAAAAGCCCGAACAAAGTCTGAAAAACTACACACAGTGAAAAAAGGAGCATTTTTGCTTGTCCAATTTCATTTATGTGTCATTTATTAAAAGAAAAAGTAAACCAAATGCTGCTTTCAAGTGTGTTTGAGAAAGAGATTTAACTTCAACTAAGATTTAAATAGGCGTATAGAAATCATGTAACTTCTTAAACTTGTTTACATACTCTGTTTTTAAGGATTACCTTCTGTGTTTTAATGTTCCAGAAGAAGTTGTTGACACTGATTTGCAGCTGTCAGGGTTTATGGAGGAGGAGATGTATCAGGGAGTCAGGCTTCTGAAATGTGTTAGTCTGTTCTGTAGTGGAGGTTAACTGTGAGGCTTTTGGCAAGAGTCCAGGTACTTTTCATGACAGATTCAGGAATAAATGAAAAAAGATCTACCTGTCTTAGGTGGGCTCTTAGAAAACAGAGAACACCCAAACCCGAAAGGCTGGTTACGGAAGAATTCCTTTTCTCTAACACCCAGGTGAACTTTAAAAATGATGCATGGTCTTGAAAATAGTATTTTAAAAAGTTATACTATGTATGTCACCGTAATGGTTTTCAAATTAGCGAGGAAGCATTATAAATAGTGCAGATTTTTTTTTTTTCACTAGCCAGCAGGTATGAGCAAGAATAAATGCCATAGCAGGAAAGGTCCCTCCCCCAGTGCAGCTGGGAAATGGTGTAAACACTAAGCAGAGAATAAATGACAATGAATTGCTTCTAGCTTTTTCACTGTAGGGTTTATCTTGGTATTGCATAACCTTAGCCTAAAGGTTGGGGTTTCTTTGGTGATTTTTCTTTTCTGACATGCAGTGTGACAAGGTTTACAAAGTTTTTATACTCTTTCATACTCAGTAATACTTGCATTTGCCTAGTAGGGTTCCTTCATTAGCCTGTGTCTTCATGTTGCTAAACTGCAGTTTGCTACTGTTTGAGGTAGAGGAAGAGCTCTGTTAGCTGTGAACCTGTGTGAAGGTCTCCAGAACGGCCTTGGGTGTGAGTAGGTGGATGCATTGCCTTTGGGATTCAGCGCTCTGCCAGAGAAGGTAGATCAATACTGTCTTAGGTCAGCTGCAGGCCTTTCAACAGAGCCAGATAGGGGTGCTAACAGAGTCTGAGTTTTTATAGCTGCATTACATAATGATGTTGAGATAGACTGGCCAAAATCCAGACCCGTCTGCTTCCTCGCTGGCCTTTTGCCATACTCAAAAGCTCACACTAATTTCAGTGCTGTAGCACTTCTGCAAACTTGCCGTTGGTTTGTTGAAGCAGATACTTGGGAGATGAGAGCCAGCATCCATTTCTTTCAAATACCTTATTTCAGTAATATGGCTGGTATCAAACAGCAAGTCTTTGGCAGAGCTGTAGTTAGAATATAGTTCTTTAGGGCAACATCCGACTTAATCAACAATCCCTTCTCTCTGCCTGAAAGCAGCTCTTTGCATTACCTATTTTCCTCCCTCGGCAGCGAGGCAGACAACCATCTCCTTGGCTGCCCAGCTGTGATTCACTGCCAGAGCAGGTCTTTCCGGAGTGCTGACTGAGATAGGTCCATGGAAAAAAAATACCACGTGATCATATAATTAAAGACTCTCTTAATTCATTATGCAGTGAGAGACGGAACTGAGATTGCAACAAGACAGACACAGCCCTTCATAGTCACGGGTTCGAAAATGCTCGTTTGGTCTGTGGATATGCATATATATACCCTTATACACCGGGGTCAGTGCTAGGAATTGGGAGAAAGTTATGGCAGCTTGAGAGACTTCAGCTGTGAAATCCTCACGTAGCTTCTAAGCATGTGTGAATTGTGATACGCTTCCCTTCTTCCCTGCAAAGCTCCTAACTAGGTCAAACCTGGGTGCAGGAATGAGAAGAGAGGCCACGTGTTGACAGCTTTTAGGCATTTGCCCTACAGGATGCAGCGTTAGAGCATTTCACAGAAACACGGAGAATTTTTCGACAGGCAAAGCAGCACATGCATTTTCTGATCCTTATTAGAGAATTTACCCCCTGGATGAAATAGTCCTTTAAGAGTAAATCCTGAAGGAGACAGCTTGTATAGAAAATGAGAACAAATGAGGAACGTTGGGCAGAACTTTAAACAAGTATTTATTTCAGATTATGGGCCTAACCTGAAATTATCTGTGTTTGCATCTGTGTTGATATATCAGATATTAGTATAACAGCCCCAATGAAGTTACGATTAGCACAGGCCTCGTGTTCTGACAGAGGTTAGAGTGCCATGTGGGAGCATGCGGTCTCAAATCTGAAATTCTTCACACTGAAAAGCCAGAGTTATTTTTTTAGCACACGAGTGATAGTGGGAGGTGTGCGATTTAAACCATGGGGAGCTGACACACTGCAGATAGGGCTGGTTATGGGGTTTTTTATGTCCGAGGCTTACAAAGAGGATGAACCTACTGAAGGACACTTCTGTCAGTTTTTTCTTCAAACTTTTCTTCAATGAAACTATTCTTTGTATTGATCATTACAACTGTGTTTAAGCTTCATAATTCATTAACTGTGATGTTCTTAGCTGCTCCTACAGTGACACTGTGTGTAAGACTTCCTTTGCTAAGAGCAGACATTCGGGGTTTTTTTGTAGTACTTTTTTCTTATATGTTCTAAAATAGAAGGTTTTGCGATGTGCCACTTAGGAACTGACAACCTGCTCTGCCCAAATGGTCCATATCAGAGACTAAGACTTACCTAAGAGGTAACATTAGCTTAATCCGTTTTGAGTGACACACTATATTTTTAAACTAAATTTCAACAATTCTTAATTAACTTGAGATCAAGGGAAAATCTGTTTTAATAGGGTTGACATGAAATTTGCTTGTGGAGACAAGACCTAAGGCTAAGGAGCAGGTTTTTGTTTGTTTAGTTGTATTTGTATGTTTTATATGACAAACATTGCAGTAAATAAAAAAAAGATTGCAATCTGAAGTTAGAGTAACAGTGCTCCTGATGGCATGTGTTATAGTCTAGGTTTGTGTACCATATGTTTTTAAAGATACTCTTTAGAAGGGATAGTATGAGGCGCTTTTTTTTCCATACTTGCGATCTTTTGGTATACGATGTCTTCCGTAAGGTTTTTTCCCTAGTTCAGTGTCTACCACGTGCACCAGAAAGATGGTGAGCATCTGCTTGTTTAAAAAGCAAAATATCTGTGCAACCTGTCTCCAGCATGAGAAGAAAATTGTTGTTTGTAATGCTCTGAAGCCAGAAGTTCTTTATTTTCACAAGGCTTGAGCAAAGAGCTGTGTTGCAACCTGCAGCTCCGGCGTTGGGTAAGGCAGGGTGGAGTCTAGCAGGTGCTTATTAATACCTCTAGGCTACAGGTAAAGGTGACTGTATTTTCTCGAGCGTTCACAGACCTAAAACAGGTGGATATTGTTTTAATAACTGGGTTGAGAGTGGACACTTTGTCCTCTGTTCTTAATGGCAACCGTTTAATGTAGATCTGTGAAAGAAATGGTAACTTTTAAAGTCAAGTAACAATTCAGGTTGTCTTCTTGTATCTCCCAGCCTCCTACTTTTAAATAAAAAAGGCATGCTTATAATTTCAAAAACAAAGACATTTGTCTCCACCCTCCCAAACTGAAATAAGTTTCTTCTGAAAGCTGTTTTTTATTTGTTGTTTTTCTTGATAAATTGGTTTTAGGTATGAATCCAATACAATTTTAAATCTGAAAAATAGAAACAGTACAGAACAGCACAGTACAACAGCGTGACCATTCCGATATTTGTGAGGTCATTATAATGGTGAATTGAAATTGCACAACAGATACAAAATGCAGAAGCTGTCTACAGAGCTTTGAACGTCATTGCTGCTTTGTGTATGAATGTGAGTTCAAATCAGAAAAATGTTAAAGACAGTTTAACTTAGTATTTTGTGTTTAGACTGGAGATGATGTGAACACAGAGCCTGTCAGACTGTGGCTTACGAAGGTCTATTCTAAGATAGTTCAGGTAGAGTGGACCAAGTACCATAGATGGTTTTGCCTGTTCTGCTCCTTCGTGCCTGCCTTCAGCTAAGCTCTTCAGGCACTGCAGGAAGCCATAGCAGAAGAAACCTGCTTTGTGTTTGAAGAGCTCTAGGGTAAAGAAATAAGTGAAACCTGGAATTTTTGGTAGGGTTTGTTTTGGGCTTTTATGACTCTTAAATACCAACAGGAAATGTAACGTTGGACCCGCTTTTTCAAACATGCAAGCATTTGTCAGGAGCAGTTTTTATGTAATATTTCCCATAGTGCACAGTTCACAGTATTGAGCAGTGATAGCACAAAAACTTTTAACAGATGACCCCTAGATCAGTATTCCCTGGTTGTGTTTATATTTAGTTAGCCCTTCCTGCTGCATACTTCGCTTTTTCCTCCATTTCTCCACCACTCCTGTATCTTTCCCTGTTATCACGCCCCTTTGCTCTCCACACGCTGCTGTCATGTTTCAGCTTTGAGTCCCAACCACAGGAGAAGGTCAGCAGAGGTGTGAGTCCCAAGTCCTGCTGCGAGATTGTGGGGAGCACTCCAGCTGCTCGCAGTGATAGCGCCGCTGTTCCTGGCAGTTTCTTACTAGCTGCCGTTACAGACCCCTGGCAGCATCACTTTGACACCACGCGCCAGGTGCCCTTTGGTGTTGTCCTTACCACTGGGAAATTAATGCCACAAACTGAAAAAATGTGCTTTTTTTTTTTTTCATACAGATGATAAAATATGAGGAGCTGCTCATGGGCCCTTCTTCCACATTTCCTTCAGTGCACAGAGAGGTGAGAGTGCACTCACAGCTCGCTGCAGTAGCTGGAGAAACCACCCCGTACTGAAGGAAATGTGCAGCAGCTTTGCAAAATTGCCTTTGGCGACTGTTTCAGTGTTCCTGTAGAACCAGCAAATTCCATTTTTTTATCAGTTGACACAGCAATTTTCAAAACAAGCTATTCAACATTTTTGAAGATTTTTACTGCAGTTTCTTTCAGATCTGGGAAGTGCCCAAATGCGCGTCCCTCTTTGCTATATCGTTGTTCCTGAATGGGAATTGCTTTTTTTCCCGTGTAGTGCTTGTGCTCCTAATAGTCATATCTTGTCCATCCCTCTAATAACTGCTTTATTTTCTTCAGTAGGTTAAAATGAATTCAAATGACATTGTAACAAGTCCCTTCTCCAGTTGTGGTACATTTGTTTGTTTGTTTGTTTAAAGTAGCAGGCGTGCAGTGATGAATAGTACATTGAAGTTTAATTATTTTGTGATTATATCCACTCAAGTATATCCAGACATAGTTTGGTAATGAAATAGGGTTTTTTTACCAGCATTTCTTTTTTCAACGGGATTGCATTTTGACATGTATTTTCTAAGGAAAAACAATGCATTTGATAAATTTGATATAAGAAAGAAAAGAGAGAAATTGTTTCTTTTATTTCTAGAGGCTGTTGTTTCTACAGATAATATTCATGTATTAAAGACATGACGTCAAGAGAGAGGTGCATTCACGTTATATACCTGGATTTGCAGATGCCAGAAGGAAGCCCTCCGGGGAGCCTCGCACACAAATAGTGTTTCTTAAACTGTGGCAGTATGTGTAAAAGAATTCTTCTTAAAGTCTTTGGAAGCTTTCTTATCTGTAGAAAAACATTACTGACTTCCGCAGTTTTGATGGGGATATAAACATAAAAGGGAAATTCTTAATCTACTTGTTTTTCCCGAGCTTATTTTTGTCACTTCCTTATAACAACAGGACTTGATATTCTGGTGAAATCGAAATAATTAACGTGACTCGTAGGAGAAAAAAGACATTGACTTTTTTTGGATCCACTGTTTTGCTTCATCAAAGGCTTCTGGTCTTGCATTAAATCACTGTGCTGGCAGAGGCATCACTGTTGGTTTGGGTGTCTGAGCAGAACTGAGAGCAGAACCCCCCTGTCCACAGTTCTAGGTTACAGCAGTTCTCCGCATGTTCTGCCTTATGATCCGCGCAGTTTGGCAGCGCCAGTAGGTTCTAGCTCAAAACGCTGCAGTGAAGTCACTCAAAATAACGGCTCTGGGGGAGATAAAATACCGCAGCTTACTTGCGTAATGCAAGAGTGATGTCAAACATGTCACTTTGCTTTACAATTATGCAAAAATTGTACTTTAGTCCCTTTCAAAATTGGTATATTGGTGATTCACCGGCATTGTTAATTAAGAAGAATTTGTCATTTTAGGACTTCTACCATGAGAAATGTTGCCTGCTGATAGATGGATACTGATTCTTTTATTTTAGGGTAGTTACAAGACTGTGTTTCTTAAGACATATTATTTCTAGTGATAGATGCTGTTGTAGTAGTTAAGTTCCAGCACTTTAAAAAGTGGACACTTTAAAGTTTTGCATTTTACTATTACTTTGACTTCTGAACATCTGTCACTGAGTAATAAATGATATCAGTGTTCCTTCTCATGTAACCCACTTGCTTTAATCCTTATTGAATTATATGTGAAGGAGATAAAATGTGTATTAGAAAAAACCCAACTCTTCTTTCTAATCAGCTTCAAAATTAGTGCGTTAAGACCCGCACTTTCTTTTCTTTCAGAACAAACAACTCCACCCTGTGTCTTTTCTCCCGTGATCACTGAATGCTCTTTTTTGTTCACTGTATGGTCCTGATTGTTGCTTTTGTACATTTTTTTGATTTAACAGTTGTTCCTGTCATTTTGAAAGCGCTGACATATGATGAGAAGAGGGGGGCATGCAGCGTGGGTTCCAACGTGAGAGATGCAGCATGTTACGTGTGCTGGGCCTTTGCTCGTGCTTATGATCCTGCAGAACTGATACCCTTTATTAATAAGATTTCAAGGTAAGATGTGGCAATACGAAACTGAGCTATTTACAGTTAATTTTTAAAATCTATTCAGAATTAGAATGGAGCTAGAAGTTAATCTAATAGTCTAATTATTTATCTTCTTAATGTTAATAACCTAGGAGTCTAATGCTCTATCTTTAAGAAATTTGATATTAGATATTGACCAAAATGATGCATCCATTTAGGGGAAATACCCTCATACTTGAAGGGTAGCTGGTGTGTCCCGTATAACATGAATGAGATTCACTGACCTCAGGCTATTTTTAGCCAAGGAATGGATATTTTTGCTTCTCTATAATTTTCAGTGAAGTTCATCGATTCATGCTAGAGACATGCTGAGTATCTTAAAGAATTGAGCATTAAAGAATTGACAATGACATAAACTATACTATTACTTTTCTATGTAATTGTTGTTGTGGTATGATGCAGTTTAACTTTTTGGATTGAAATGCATCTAAATATTTCCTTGTTAAGTGTGGTGACTTCATTTCCTTCTGTTCATCTGTTCAGAAGGAAACCGAAGAAAAATCCGAAGAAGTCCAATGTAATGCGGATAAATTAGTGGAGGCTTTGGGGGGGTGACGGAGGTGCCATCTGTTGTCTGCTTGATCACCTGCTTTATCTGTTAGCTCAGCGAAACAGACTTGGGAAGTTTAAGATGATTTGGAACCTTAGTGCAGTAGAGGTAGAGATAACAAACCATTCTAAAATCGGGGAGTTGCTTTATGGAATCAAAGAGCTGGAAATATTAGAAGAAGATAAAACTTAGAGAAGCTACTCCTTACCTTTTTGGGTGAACACTTGTTTCTAATGATCCAGGAGTTTTGGTACTTTGTCAGATGTCGTTATTGACCAGCTGACAACTTGCAAGTCGAGCAGGTTAGGTCTAAAGGAATAAAGTCACTTGTGTTTCAGCTCTTCTCTAAACAGCCATTTCGGAGCCTCCTGGTTCTTCTGAATAATATAATTTTTGTATTGAAATGTTGCAATTCAGAGGATATTTTGAGTAAATAATAAAATCACTTTCCATTTCTGAAAGTGGTAAAAACTTAAGCTCTACACAGTGATTCTGAATTCTTAGTAATATCACTTTAGAATAATAGAGTTTTTATTATAAGTAATAAGACTTTTTAGTTAAAGTTAACAAATAGATGAATTTTTTTCTCTTTTGACTCCTGTGTATTTCCAGTTGAATGGAAAGACATGCATATACCTCTTTCTCAGTCAGTGTTTTCTGTTTCAAAAGACTTTCAGAAGATGTGAAAATTGTGATTCTGCAATGGTGGACTAGAACTTTTCACTTCATAGTAGTGATATTTTTGCAGATACAACTTGATTTTTCTTTTTTCTTTAGTCTCATGCTTTTTCTCTTCATTCCTGGTGGGACTCTCTCTTTAGCATTTGGTCTTTGTTGGCAGCACACTGGCTGGCGTTTCAAGGTGGCTTTAATGGGCGATTTGCACTGCAAACACAAAGGAGATGCTTCTAGCAGCTTCTTGGCAGACCTTTAGTACGATCATTGATAGCAGTAACTCAGGTGTCTTTGTATTGGAGGGGTTTTGATCAGCAGTTGTGCACTATTATATTCTTTTCAGAAAGAAAAAAGAAATTTACTACACAGTGATTCGTGGTCCTGGATACCTGGTTCAATTTCTAGGGCCTGCCTTGCTTCCAGGTTGATGTCAGAACAATTTCGATCTCATCCAAAAAGCCTTTTTTGGAAACACAGGATTACTTCCTTAGCTCAGCACGTTCCCAAAGAGTATGTGACTTTTTCTTTCTTCTTTAGAAGAACCTTTTTTTAAGGTTCTGTGGGACAGTCCATAAACCCTACAGAGCCATTTTTATTCCTTGATGCTGGTGCACTCTGCCCTTGCTGGTCTCCGCTGTTCTTCATTCTTCTATCCTCACTATCCAGTGCTGGTCCTTTAATGCCAGGTCACCCAGCAGTGTCATCTCTGTGGTACTTGCTCCTGGGGTTTTTTGAGACTGGTAAAAACTTTCTAAGAACATGCTGTCAAATTTCATGAGGCCAAACCTTGTTCTTCATCTTTTTTTAAGCTGTCACATCTTTTCTCTGAAGTGAGCAGACAAAAACCTCTAAGATATCTTACCCTTGTAACTGCTAAAGCAGTTTCATGTTGTTTTGATGATGTTTCATCTACAATACCGTAGATGCTAAAGGAAGGGAATCTTGTAACACTAAACTGTGCTAGAACATGATGCCACCCACTGTTCCTGGATGACTTTCAGAAGGAGAATGTGGTGCTCCAGAACAGACCTGCTTCAGTTAAGCATGCTAGAAATAGTGATAGTTGCCATAGCAAGTTATTAAAGAAATATTTTATTTTGAAGAGTCATATTTAATTCCCTCTAGCTGAGTGCATGGTAAATTTATATATATATGCATATATAAAATGATATTCTTAACATAAATGTACCTAAAGATGTGTTTGCACAGTGAAAGTATCATGTGATTGTTATATTCCTATTTTTAATCTACCTGGCACAGGTAATGGTAGCAATGAAGTGACGACCGTGACCAGAATGTTAACAGATGTTTCTAGCAGGCTGTTCCCAGCTGCACAGTTACTTCCTGCTATCTTTAAACTCTCGGGAATATGTTTATGTTCTCGTTGCGAGCAAATCTTCAGGATGAGGATAGCCATACCAATACCAATCGAGCGGTCTGGCTCGAAAGTAGTGCTTTTATAGATGTCAGCAGCCTTTGGAAAAAAAAACCCCTTTGCTTCCATCCTCTGACTTAGCTGAACAGCTTTAAGGTTTCCTTTAAGGTCTGGCAAGCTTGTTTCTCATGAAACTTAAGAAAGCCCGAGTCTGAGTGTGTAAGGCTTCTATTTATCAGAATTCTGATCTGTTTATCAGAATTTTTCTTCTGCTTATGATGCTTTGACCAACATATTTGTTTTTACTCCTTTCACCCTGCCATGATGCAAACCAATGTTGTTTTCCATACATGAGATACAAGCTCACCATTTTGAGTTTTCATGGTTTATGGTCTTTCATTTTAAAGGTAGTAATGGGAGCTTGTGGATGGGTATGAAGGAGGTTGTGTTTCTGAAGAAGCTCCTGTTCTTAAGCATTGAGACTGTTCTGGAAACAAATTCTTTTCTTTTTAGGAAAATGTCAAATGAAAATAATTGGTATCTTTTACCTGTGGTGGTAATACCAATTACACTGTGGCTGTGCCAACTTCGGTAACTTCAAGTGTTCGGAGTAAGTTGGTTGAGTGGAGAGAAACACAGGGTGGACGGCAGGGGGGAAGCTGAAAATTGCTTATGATCAGTTGTAAGGTGTTGTGGTTTGTATACACTTAGTTTTCCAACCAAGCCGCATGGTATTTTAGCAAGTATTAATGCTATATTAAGGCTTTACTTAAAAATCTTTGTAGTTACGTTGGCCTTAGCTTTTTCTAAATATAATCAACACTTTAAGGTAGAATTGCCACTCCAAAGAGAAACGGTGGAAAAAAATATTCAAATAAAGTATGACACACAGTTTCACCTATTGTGTCAGCAAGCCG
>NW_010413351.1:147034-178365 GCF_000710305.1 Buceros rhinoceros silvestris | reverse complement strand
AAAAGCCGATAATTACATACAGCTTTTTTTTAACTCTAGCCTTAGGTGTGTCACTGTTTTACTTAAAGAAGAGTCATACTTCTAGCCACAAGCAAATTGTTGCTACCCTAGAAAAATGCAGAACTCAGCATCTTGAAATAAAGTACATAATATCCATTGTGAGCTGAATTACACAGCAAAAAATCTGACTGTATAAGAATATGAGCTATCAGATTCTTATAGAAAAATAACAAATGGTTTACCTGAAAGGACAGTGCTGCCTCCTTGAAAAAATGCAACGAGGGAACTCACTGCTTTGTCTTGGTGCCAGAAATTGCGAGTGGCTTAGCCCTCATTCGCAGTGTTTCACTGCTAGCTGAGTGGCTGGAGGAACACAGGTAATGCTGAACCTGCAGCGCGAGGAGCTGGTTGCTACACGCAGACACTCGCTGGAAGGTGGTCAGCACGGTAGAGCGAACACTGGTGGTAGCTAGAAGGTTTTGAGTTAAACAGTGAGCTGCTTCTTGTCTTCCTACTTCATGTCAAGGCCTTTGTCACTTGGGTACCAAACGAGAGAGGCAGTATTGCTCCTTAAGCTGGGCCCTGCCCCGCAGCCCACCCAGACCAGTACAGTAGCCACAAATTAAAGCAGAGCGGTCATTCGGTGGTGGAGGGCTTTTTTGTCCTTTTCTTGCCTGCAAAGTTGTACCATTGCGTAATGGAAATACATTGTTTTCTGAGTTTTCAGTAGTCAGGGGACATAAATATTCCACTTTTGACTAATGAAATATCACCTTAAACTACATAAAATCATGTTTTTCTAGTAAAATTTATGACAATGTTTTAGAAGAAATATCTGTCTCCATATTCAGTGACAGATGTTTCTTCTCTGCTTTCCTGTGAATGTTCTGTTATTAAGTGATGAAATTGTCAGAATGTTAAAGTTATAAACTTAGATTAGCCCTTTTCCTTCCTGACCTTGCCACTCTTCTCTATCTTTTCTTTAAAAAAAACGCCAACACTTATTAGAAATACTTGCCCAAGAGTATTTCTGATAGTACTGGCTTGTATTTTTATCTGTCAGGGTTTTTTACCTATCCATATTTCACTTACATTTGCATATTTATTTTTCAAAGTCTAGTTAAACTGGTTTCTAAAAATTTGCCTGATCTATTCAAACTACTGGACCACAAAAGAAAATCCTTGGCAAAGTAGTTGAAATTTCGCTTGTGTTGTAGGATCGTTGTTCTGCGTTCTGAAATGCAGGTACTAAAGCTGCTGTTCAAGCATGTCGTTATGAAAGCGCTGCATGGAGGAGATTTGTTTCTCTCCCAGTCTCTACCTGCATGCTCTCTTTTTAAGCTTACCTATAAGGAAAGTTAAACATAATTTAATAACTTGCAAATACAGTTAATTTGATTCCTGCCCCCTTGGGTGTGGAAGCTGCTGTCTGTGCAGTGGCAGGTGCACACTGAGGAGCTGTTTTGTTTAAAACCTAAACAAAAAGGAAAAAGGAACACATGCTTCTGCTCTATTATGCAATTATAGAGCTTAAATTTTTGCTTGCTATCTTAATTATCGGGAACTGTTGCATGGTCAGAATGTAGTTCCATTTATCTGTCATTCGATGGTGTAGGTAATCAATATAGGAATTGTTATTCAGGCAGGTCTAATTGGGATCTCCCGTGCAGCAGCATACGCACACAAGCAGTGCGGACAGTGTAGGAGTGCAGGCGGCTTTGTCTTCCCTGCGGTGCTGCCTTGTTTTTGAAGAGGAGAAAAAAAATAAAAGGAAGGTGTGGCTATGGCTGAGTGATGTAGCTCCCTCCAGGGCAAGATTGTCCTGCAGAATTGGGGAAATCTGAAGCATTGCTTTGAGCTACATCTTGTTCCATGATGAAATATTGAGAATAGCTTTCTTCTTGTTTGGATTTGGATGTTGCCGTCAGAAGAGACTCATGTGCCTACTGTGTCTTGCACTTGTATTTCCTGCAGGGGCATCATATGCCTTTTTTTTCCTTTATTTTAACAGCAGCATTTTAACTCCTCTTCTAAGCATTTGACTTACTCTCTTTTCTATGTATGCATTTGCTATACTTTCATAATTTTACCCCAAAACTTTGGGACTGGAGTCCCAAAAACTACAGCAGCGTAGGACATTTGGTGGCTGGCAAGAAGTATGAGAGCTCAGTGTGAGCTGGGTTGGAGGGGCTGTGAAAGTATGTGGTGTAGACATGGACATGGTCGTGGCATTTCTCCTTTGCTTCAGACCTTCTCCTTGCCTAGATAAACAGGAGGAAGTAGCTCTGGGCCTGCAGTCTGAAGGGCTGTTTCCCCCAGCAGTGCTGGCTGAAGCAGGATTTTCCTTGCTCGTTCTCCTGCCTTCCTCCTGCGGTTGAGTGTAGCACAGCAGCATGTGATAAACTGAATGGAAGAGCTTCTCTGGTTTAAAAAAAAAAACCTGGCAAAAGAAAAATTAATTGAGCCTACATGTGTTTTATCATCCAGCTCGTGTGTAGCCGTTCCAGTTGGGATACTGGCATGATTGAATAGGTGTGATAAGGGCTGTCTGCAGCGGCAGCAGCTCTCAACAGACTCAGGTCTGACTCGGGTCTTGCTCAGAGTGTCCAAGACCATTTGGCTTGTGATGATTATTATGCCTTCCCTCCCCTGATGTACAGTAGGGAGGAGAGTTTCTGTCCTGTTACAAGACTTTTACCTTTTTTGGGCTCAGGAAGGAAATTTCGGTTTTGTGCCAAATTGGCAAGAGGTTTGAGAGTTTGGTTTTTTTCCTTCCCGCAGCTTCGGGGTGGTATGTTTGAATTAATGGTAGCGAATTCTCTGAGGTTGGCAATAGGATAAGCTTCTTGCTGCTTGTGACTAGTATAGACTAGAAGTGCCTGTACTGGCAACGAAGGAAATTCAGATTTATTGCCGGGTACATCTGGTGCTTATAAGGCCAGGGTCACCTGGCGGTTCTGAGTTCTGATGTCTATTGCCTGACTGCCCTGTGCTCGCTGATTCTTCCTGCCTTGTCAAGGGAAGGTAATGAGGTCGATGTCGGGCTGAGGAAGTGAGCCACTAACATGGTTGGAATCCTTTTAACTTTCCCTGAAGCCAGTTAAGTGAGTCCTTGGGGGAGAGGGGAAGGGGTAGGGAAGAAAGGGAGGGTTGCTCGTTGACAGATAGAATTGCAGCTTGATCTTAAAAGCCCACTTGTGTTTACTGAACACCGGACTGCTTGTCGTGCGTACAGGCTAAACACACCTCAAGGAACTACAGAAGGTGTTCCATGGAGACTGCAAGATGCAAAGCCATTCTTTGCTCTACCTGTCTAGTAGTCAGGTGTGGTACGTTTCAGGCAAGTCAAGACATGACTCTTTAACTAGCTTAAAAAAAAAAAATCCCACTTCGTTTGACATAAACAGTTTCTTTATGTTAGGAAATCCTGGTGGAGTATCACATAAACTCCCACGACAAAGCAGACAGGTGAAGACACCTTAGACATGTTTCATCTTAGGCATGTTGCTTTACTCGCTAATCCCTCGTTACAGCAGACTGTGTCTGCATTTTCAAACAGGAATTAACTTGAAAAAATTATCCATGTAGTTTGATAAGTTTAGAATACTTATATTAAAGGGAATTGAAAACAGAAGCTACAGTCTGATTTATGTATATAATGGGGCTATGGGACCAACGACAAAATTCCTAGGTCATTTCATGATGTTTTTCTTAAACACTGTGTTCAGTTGCAGCACTGGTAAATCAGGAGGTATCTCATAGTCCATTTTGCTTGTTTTGCTTATACAGGTTTTTCCTTAAAGAAACACAAGAATAATAAAAAAAAGGAAAAGTACACTTTGATTGTAGTGTGAACTCTTGTGTATAGTAACCTGAACTCTTTTCCTTTATATTTAATAAAGCACAATTTAAACATAACAATGAGATTCACAGAGCAGTATTTATTCTCCAGTGGTGGTCTTCTGACACTTCCGGTTTAAAAAGACTGCATAATCTTTGAAATCATTATGTTAATATTTAATATATATGTCCTTACACACATCCCTAAGTATCCCTTCTGGGCCTCAGTCGGAGACAAGACGATGACTAGGAATGATTTTGGTCTGACCCAACACAGCCATTCTGAAATAGTCTGTAACGTGTGACTTCAGGGTGCCCTTGACACCGTGAGGGCAGCGCTCTGGATTCTGAGCTTCCTGGCTTGACGAGGGGGTTTTTTGATGGTAGTTTGGGTTGTTTTCCTCAGAAGAAATAAATATTGAAATACTGTGCAACTGGCAAAACAATGTTTTATCTTACAGTCCATGTCAGAAACATCAAAGAGAAATTTGCTTCTTTTTGGTTTCCAGGATGATTTTCATCCAGTTTCTCAGTTTTGAATGTTCTCTTCTGAATCTTAAAAGATTCATGTCATTAAAACTGTATACTTCTTAAATGTCCTTTTAAAATTACTAAGTTTCTCTGTATGCTGGAGAAGAAAATTAGCAAACACGGTCGGAAGGTGACATGTTTGACGCAGCACTTCAGCAGCTGGCCGTGTGTGGTACTTCCCAGTGGAACGCTTCCCAAGCATGTGCTCTTCCAGTCGCTATCACTGGATGATCTCCTCGTCTGAGTATCTCCTCGAGTCTTTGTGGCAGCAAGAGGAATTGCTCATGCAATAACAAAAGTATTGACTGCCTCTAGAACAGTTTATTGGGGCTTATTTTCATTGGTTCTTGCTTTCTGTCTCTTGTTTTCCTTAATGGAAATAAACTGAAATTACAGAGGCGTTTTAACACCACAGTTTTCTTCACTGTAGGGAACCGATAGCCACCACCAGGGAAGCTTGATACTATCAGTGTAATTAATATCTTTATGCTACAGCAAAGCTATCTTGGACTTACTTTTTGGCCAGTAGTTATTAACAGTTTTGCCTGGAGTCAATAATAAGGTAATGAAGAGTTTCAAGAGTTTGAAAGGAGTAATTTTCTGCTTAAATGATTCTCCTGAAGTGATGTTGATTTGTCACCGAAGTTAATTGAATGCTGGAGGTGGATTTTTGAAGCTGTAGACTTTGTGTCCTGGATACATTCTCTCTCTGGTGTGTGGCACATCTTTTGAAAGCAGTTTTTTAGAGGTGGAAGAGTTAGACTCTTGCTGAGTGACCAGACTTTGTGCACAAAGCAGCAGTTTCGAATAATCATGCCTCTGTTTCTACAGGTCACCTTTTAAGCAAAACTGCTTCTCGGGTTACTTTTTGCAGGACTTGCAAATTGTTTTCCGATTTTGGTTACTTAGTGGATGTGATTGTTTTTGCAGAGATAGCTGCAAGTTTCCATTGCTTAACTTTTAGTTTTGCTTGAGCCTTACCTAAGGCTTGCTGTGGATTTGGCTGTTGAGAAAATGTATTTCCAAGTTTTAATTTAGAATTGCACTGTGTGAGACTCACATTAGAGGTTATGTCCAAGTTTTAAACTCCTGCTGTTTTCTGTGCAGTTAAACATACTTAAATTGTTTGGATACGGTAGGATGGCAGTTGTCCATTTGTGCTACGGAAAGTCCACAACAAACTAGAAAACCAAGGAATTACAAGGGTACTGCAACTGAAATGTTGGTTTAGGCTTGCATTTATAAATAATAAGCTTCTTAGAGGAAATGCTACATGTTCTGTTAGAAGTTTAAATGTTGAAATGATGGTGTTACACGTTTCTTCTCATTCTTGGTACTAATACTCAGTATTTTATTTCCTCAGTGCATTGGTTATTGCTGCAGTATTTGATCGTGATGTTAATTGCAGAAGAGCTGCTTCTGTAAGTTACGATTCTATTATTTTTGTAATTTTAATTTAATTTAATAATTTACAGACCTAGCTATGTAGAACTAGAGTATATAAACAATATATTGTGTTGTGAGCAAAAAAAAAAAAGTGCTTTTTAAAAATCCTTAAAAGTATGGCTGCACTTCACAGTCTGCTGTGTTGTTGTCGTGATGGTTAAGATAAAGTATCTGAGAAAGAGCTATTTAGCATGTTCTAGTCATAATATCACAGACAAAAGGGTCATACATAACATACAAACACTGTCTCTTTTTCAAATCACCAAGGTGTTAAGTTTTGGGAAGTTACACTTTTCTAACTGTTCATCAAGTGTTACTCTGTAGCTGTGGTAAGTTGGAAATTTCTAGAAGAATCTCTCTCCTTCAACATTTTCATTTATCATATAGAATTTTTAATGTAGGACTGGGAATTTTTAAAAGAAAGCGATCAATCCATTAGGCTGCTATTGTTATCTAGTAATAGGACTGACACCACAATATATCCTGTTGAACTTTTCAGTAGAAGTTATTTGAGCTGTTGAATTGAAAAGAATGCATGATTGTTCTTAAGTGAAGGGAATTTATGGAGGAGAGGTTATAGAATTTGAGAAGAAGGAAGAATGGACACGTTATCTTTGAGAGTTGAAGTCAGTGCGGTGCACATACTGAATTGGCTTTCTTAAAAAAAAAGCAAAACAAAATCTACGAGTTGTCTGTTCCAACAGATAAAACAAATTGTCTTATAAAAATGTAAAAATCCCACCCTATAACTGTATTAACTCAAACACCGGGCCAAACAATGTCTGTCAAAGAACCAGGTGTCTCTGTGCCTAAGAATAAACTTCACTGTGAATGCATTTCAAAAATAATAAAAAACAAGAAGCAGCAGTCTTTGCAATATGCAAATTAATTTACAGGTCTGTCTTATTTTTTTACTTCGGATATTTTGAAAGCTAATGCATTTATAGCAGAAGAAGGATTTCTCAGGGATACCTGGATAGCATCCTTATTTTTTCTAGCCACACCTCTGCTGAGAGTTTAAGCTGCTGAATGAAGCTGCAGGATAATTGCTGGGGAAGTGAGTCAGTCCCTTGTGTAACCATATCACAGTCACTTTGTCGAAATAGGTTAAAACCAAAGCATGGAAGCTGAGATGCTGTAGATTTGCTGAGTACTGATATAACACATTCTTTGCATAGTGTACAACTAACGAGTATGAGCAATGCTACTTCCCCCAAATATCAACTGCGAAATCTTAGAAATTAGGAGAATTCGCTATTTGAGGGTAATTTGAGTCACTTGATTCAAATAAAATCCTCAGAAGAAACCAAAGGTAGCTTTGCTATCCTGAGAACTGCACGAAACATGAAGGAAGGTAGATGGTGATGGAAAGTCCAGTCTGATTCGCTCTGTAGGAAATGTCCTAGGAATCCGTGGAAACATAGAGAGGGGAGGATTCTTTTTAACGTGGCTGCCACCACAAGTGTCTGCTCACCTTTAGTGGCTTGGTTTAATTGCCATGGCTAATCTTCATGACGTTTCTACTCTTAACCATATACCTGTAGTTTAACCATGAAATATGGTGCTAGACCAGGTACGTTTTCTAATGCTATAAGCTTAGTGCAGAGTGTGCCTCCATGTTTCAAATGAGTACAATATACAGTACATTTTCTTCTCATTTTCCTCTTCTACTTTAAACCAAGCTGCCGAGCGTTCTGCAGTTCATGATCTCCAGTCAAACTGTTTTTTTCAGTAGTAGATTCTAATTTAGAGCTGGTCAAAGTCTGGAGCTGCTGTTTCAATGGATGGTTACCAAAGTACTGAAACCTTTCCTCTTATTTTAGAAAGACAAGCAAAGGAATATTTTGTGTTTACCAGGCATTACTACAATTAAAAAAAAAAAACCTGGGAGTACTAATTATTTCCAATCATTACTACAGTTAAATACATGTTTAAATAAACAACGTGTTTTACTAGATTTTCCATCTATTACAATATGCAATATATTATAATGCAGAGCACCAACAAAACAAAATAGCATCTAGAGCTATTTTGAACCCTGAGGTTAGAGAGAGTAAAACAGGACTGTTCTTTGAAGCACCAAAAGCATTCGGAGCTGACTTTTGCAACTCTTTCATGAGTAACCATTATAAGGAATAATCACATGAAGAAGTGATCTCAGACTGGGCTCCGTTCAGCCCATCTGACATCTTAAAAGGTTTTTTTCCTCTTGTTTGGTTGATAGTTTTCAAAATCATGACCTAGAAAATGGTCTAATATTTTTTCAGGTTTTGCAGGAGAGCAAAGTATTCAGGTTACAAGAGCAGTTGGGCATCTTGGTTCTCATTTCATGGAACCTTTAAATTAAGATCTTTGCATCCAATTTTTCCACCTCCAGAAGGAGATTGTATGAAAAATTATTATTGCAAAACAATCAAAGTACTTGGCATCTTTCAGGAATTTGCAGTTGTTTGAAAATACGATTGAAATAGTAACATAATCAGTTACTGAAAATCTCTTAAGTATTACGGAGAAAAGTCTTTTCTGAAACAAGAAGAAGGTGTTAAAGGAACAAGGAGAGAATTCTGTGAACATAAAATTAACTCTAGAAAATTGTCTTTTCACTTGGATGATCAGTATGTTTCATTGTTTTCATATTTCTATTTTACTTTCTCTCACAAAGCTTTGGAAGAACACTATAGTAGGGATTGTTGCTTTTTCTGTTCAATGTTCATTCCTTCAGACCCAGAAAAATAATTCACCATATCACGTTTTTCTTGCTAAATTTGGGATTAGATGCTGTTCTCCTAGAGCAGTGATGAGTTTAAAATTGTCTCAGCTGGAATGCGCATTGTCTACAAAGCCTTCTTAAAACCAAACAGACCTCTAAATGCTCCAGGGTTCTGGTTTTACAGTCCTTGGAGGGCTTTTTCTGGTTTTGTTTGAGTATCTTTGGGTTTCCTGTAAATTTCCCCATAATTGGCTGAAAAATCTGCAGAAGAGGCGTCTTTTAGCTTTTCTTTAGAACACCCAGTAGCAATACTGAAGCTGAGAGAGGTTCCTGGCGATGCATAAGAACCTCCCTCAATGTAAGCAACGAGCTGTGAAACACGTTACTCTACAGTTTTAGTCTGCACCTGGAACATTTTCTAGCTACTGAGCTACGTGTACAGGAACTTGCTGTTCCTCTTCATACTTTTATGAATTGTAAATTCTTAACACAAGTGTGAGGATCTCTAACAAACCGATCATCTTTCTCCAAGGCCATTAAATTGAAATAATTGACAAATATAGTTAGGCAATACTAATATCTGTCTTTGTAAGCAGTGGTTAAAGTGCTATGGTTTTTTATAGATAAACTGATCAATTTGATGTAAATTAACATGTAATTAGATGTTTAAAATACATTGGATGAATGCTAAGTGCTTTTGCTGTGCTGCTGGACTATTTTGTACATCCTCAGGATTGTTTTTCTAAGTTATAAAACGAAATGGTGATAAAGCAGTGGAATTTTAAAATTCCTACATTAAGTAAACAAACCGTGTGAAAACTTTATGTACAAGAGCTGTTTTGCTGCAACATTGTCTATAGGCCCCCCAATTTTGCCACAGAACATTTCAGTCCTGGGCCTACAGATGTACTGTAAGTAGAATAAAACTTTCCTTGGTTTGAGGCCGGATTTTTTTTGATTTGTTTGGATATCAAAGCTTAAAGAAAAAAAAAGGCTTACAGATTCTGTATCATTAAGGCACTTGTCTGAGCAGGGCATCTTTAAAACAAAGTGTAATGCAGTGATTAAACTGTTAAATCCCTTGGATATGATAGTTGAGAGCATCATCCTTGCTGAAACATCCTGAGTAAAAAGGTCTCAATAGCAGAAAAGGGGACCTAAGCCTAACTTGTAAGTAAAAAGAAATAAATTATTCAAGGTGACATGAAATACATCCTGGCAAATCCTGGCTTGGAGCGTGTCTCGGTACAGAGGTGGGGAGAGAAAAAGCCCCATGTCAGAAGGTGGGCTACAGCGGACAGTGAAGAACAAGCACAGGGCATTGCTGCCGCTCGTCTTCCTGTTCGGGAGGCTGCTTTATGTGTTGCCCAAGGGTGTGTGTACGCTGCCGGCACTGGGGAGGAGAGCCCATGCAGTTCCACCCGAGGCAATGCTGAACTGGTTAGCTCAGGGGCACTGCTGGCAGCATGGCTGTGACTGTGAGCAGGCTGAGGTGGGCTCCCAAACCCGCCACAGTGGTGGGTAAGCGGTTTAGAGTCAGCCTGTGCTACGTGTCCTGCAGTGGATACGCTCTGAGTAGGAGCTGGACAAGCCTGGGCAAGTCTAGGGGAACGGCAGTCATTATCCTAAGCAGACACAACCTCAGAAATGCGCTAGAGAGTCTGGCTGCACCAGGGCTTGCTTCACCTGTGCTCTGGGACTGCTTGCTCCACATGTAGGGCATGATACTGTGGCGAGCTAACTTTTGTTTTTACGGATGGATTACCCCATGCACACTGTATTTATGTAGGAAATACTGAAGATCTGTCTGTCATTTTCGGTGAAAATTGGGACTTCCTGCCTTACCTTAAATATCACTTGTCAGTGACAAGTGCTGTCCATTGCTGCAGATCTGTGTTTGTGATGGAGTGACATTTCCTAAGAGAAGTGTCCAGATAATGTCGGTGTTTCAGTGTGCTTTCACATGCGTATCTTTCAAATAAGTATTATATTCTCAATATTTGTTGTTCAAAGTTTTCATCAACAAAGGATCAGACTTTGCCTAATATTGGCAAATTATGGTGAAGTGGTCGCACAAGGAGAGCTACCGCAGTTTCTGTTGTATACCAGTATTGCCTTTCAATTCCAGCGTGAAGCCTTGTGTCACTACTCAAAAGCACTCTTGTGGGTGTGACTAGTTTAATGAACTTACATTCTTAAGCTGCTGTCCTGCAACGTACAGCTTTAAGAGCAGCAGAACACAGAGACGCAGAAACAAAAAAGCCCTGTGGGCTTGTTCTACTGACAAAGCTTACTTTATTTAAAAAAGAAAAGCCATGGGTCATTTATATTGTTTTGTGTTTTGAATTCATCATCTGGTGTTTATCAAAAAGCAAACCTGGTATGTTTGTTCTCTGTTCCTTAGGCTGCCTTCCAGGAGAATGTTGGGAGACAGGTATGGTGACTTTCCTAAATCTTCATTCATTAGTGCCTTGGAGGTTACTGTAAACGTGTAGTGCCTAAAATGAAAATTAGACTCTGTGGCATCGGAGAAACAGGGTAACAGAATGTCACAAAATAATTATTTTCGTTGTCAGTAAACAAGTTCTTCTGGAATATTTTTCTGATATGTGAGCTTTATTTTAGTACTGTAGTTTTGGAAGGAAGTGATCTTTCTGGTAACTGTCACTCATCCTGAAAAGCAAAATCATCATTACAGCAGCCATTCTGCACCTTGCAAACTGCAATGCTCTTAAAGCAGGAGAAGTGCAATGTTTTGGTTATTTTTTGTTTCGTTGACTTTCTAGTTATTAATAGAAGAGCTGAAGTGTGCTGCACCATCTTTGCTGTGTTAGTGATACAACAATGAACTAAGCTTGAGTCTTCATCGCAATACTTGGTTTTACCTGTTGTACCTTAATGTTGTACCATCTAGAGATTTTGAGAAATCTGTTCCTTTTGGAGGTACCTAAGTGCTTTGAAAAGCAGCATTGTGGTAGGTTCCTACGTAACTTAGCAACTTTTAAGTAGTTAAAATGCTCAGACAACTTCAATTTGCAACCTTGGAGGAGAAGCAAATAAGGTAAAGACTGATTTCAAAGTTGCCTGGTTCCTCATCAGGAATTAATAAAGCTGAATACACAACTGAGAGGACAAAAAGAAAAAAAGGTGTGTGTGGGGTGGATGGCAGGGAGAATGGTTTAGTTAGAGAATCTTTGTGACCAAGCAGGACATGTGAGCGTGGGTAAAACAAATTTTGTTATCAACAAGCCATTCTTTAAGAGATCTTTGTTAAAATGCTGTCTGGCTTTCCTGTATACTATTCCCAAAGGTCTCTGTGTTATGAGCCATTATATTCCTTTAGAATATAATGAATATTATATATTTATATATTTAGAATATAATAGGGTATTATTCCTTTAGAACTGTGGGGCTTTAGAGTGCGTCAGTAGCTAGTGCAGATGTTTCTAGATAGAATGAGGTTATAGCAGAGAAAGGATGCAAGAAGACTAGCAGGAAGAGGCTGGATGTTTTTGGTGACCTGACCCAGCTAGGGCTGTGATAAGTAGAAGCCAGCATGATTGTGCCCTGGGTCTGTAGTTCCTGCCCCGGAGAAGTTAGTCATCATGCAGCCACTCAGCCTGGCTCCACTCCGTGAGGTGCTGAATGAGGTAAACACCTCGCTGTCACTGCAGTCCCAGGTGGGACAGGGCTCCTGGGCCCTGCAGGTTTAGAAATGCTTCCATGTCACCAAAATGGTGTGGGGCTTTTTATCTCTTAATCAGAGGAGTACAGTCTACATTAGTTTACAGCCAGAAACTTTTCTTATTAACTCTGCTCTGACCCACATTTCAACTTCATCAGTGCTGGTAAATCACACAACAATTTTAGTGTGTATGTCAGCATGTTAAGGAGGAGTTTGCAGTGAAATAATAAGTTTTCATTGCTTGAAGAACATTACCTGTCTCCAGCTGGTTCCCATAGAAGTTCAGCAGTTTTACTTACTGTACCAGTCCTTACTGCCTAGGAAAATGGTTACTTAATCAGTGGATGTAAAGTGTTGAAAGGGACACTCTTCCCCTGAACTGGAAGGAGCTAAAACATATTCTCCATCCAAAGTCACAACGCTGATACTAAATAGGTGGAGAAAAAAGTTGCCCCTACTTACTTCCTGGTTCCTGCCTGCATCACCTTTCAACTGAACGTGTCCTGAATTGGAGAGTTTGCTTTTATGGCCTCAGAGAAAGAAGCCGTTGTAACTTACACTTCATGTAAATGAAAACTTTGAAGATTTTTTTAAAACACAAGTCATGAGAAACACACACACTTCTGTTATATTGGAGAAGTAGGTTTTAAGTGTCCTGGCAGAACCGAAACTGTTAGCTTTCCCACTGAAGTCTGTCTCTCCCGTCGGCCATGACCTCTGTACTCCTGAACCGGGTGGCATGAATTTTGCTGTCTCACTGTGCGCTGTGGCACCATGACCTTCGGTGAGGTGGCATCAGACTGGCACTCTTACAGCCAAGTCATGAATCGCCAGGTCCAACTGGCAGCTAGAGCTGAAACAGTTGAGCTGTGAGTTTCGTTACGTACAGTATGAAATTCTGATAGATTTCAGTGTGTCTTGTGTTTGGTTATACATCATCGTGAGGAGTTTCACGTGTATGTTCTTCTCCCTAGTCAGTGTTTCATGAGGCTTTTGGAGAGCACCTTTGAGTTACTGGGGCTTGCAGGTAGTCTCTGGGATAAGCCATAAATATTTTGTCTACCCTTGGTTCAGTCAGATTGCAAGCCTCATTTTTTTGAACTGTGTTGGCTTTGTGCTTCCCAGAATAAGCCCTCTGCAGCACCTGACAGCTTCCCACTGCTTGCAGTACAGACTTTAATTACTCGGGCTTAGATCTAGAGATATTTTCTACTATTTTTGCATGGCTGTATCCTCATGTGGAAGGGATGAGTGAGCTGTAAACAAACAAAAGTGTATCATATCCAGAACCTGTATGTCCACGTAGCCTTATTGCTTAAATATCATATGATTGCCCCTTTTGTAAGCGAGCTTTCGGTGTAGTGTCTCTCAGTTGGCTGGTTTCCATTTGTACTTAATTATGGCTTGCGGAGGCTCTGCTGCCTCCTCCGTTCCAAAACACAGCCTTGCTGCATAATGCGGTATTAAATCAGCCAGAGTCAATCAACATTCTGAGTATCCTAGTTGTATGACTTACATAAAAAGGGGAATCTTTGGATGGCGCTTGCATATTTAAGAAGATGTTTATCTTCTAAAACCAGAAATTTTTGAGCAGTGTTGTCCGAAGCGTGAAACTTCAGTGTTTCAGGCTTTGCTGGGAACCAGTGTTCTTTTTAAAAACAAACTAACTAACCCCATTTTTTTAGTTCGTTAATAAATAAGTAAGTCATAAAATACATGTCTAAATATAAACAAATAGAAGTAATTGAATTCTGTGTGTTCTACATGTGATGCCTTTCTTGGTGCCTAAATCTCTAATTTGATACTTCATAAACCTTGCAGCTGAAACCTTTTCCTTTACATAACCTGAAAACCTGTCTACATTTCTCTAAACCTTCCTCTAGAGAAATAAGTTTTGTCACAATACGTGTGCGTTCACCAAATACATATTTGGACATGACTTGTATTTCTGCTGCCGTGTACTTTGTTTATCATCTACTCATTAGCAAAGCTCAGTATTTTGATGTTTATATATCCAATATCCTTTATATCTTTACTAGAAGTGATTTTACTATAAATTAGAAATTAGATAATTTTTCAGTGTTTGGAGAGCAGTAGGAGGTTTCTTTTCAATAATGTTGCCTATTTGGAAAGTATTTTGCTTTCTTAAATAATATTTTCTTTTTTCCTTCTTCCCTATGATGTTTGTAGGGCACTTTTCCACATGGCATAGACATTCTAACTGCAGCTGATTATTTTGCTGTTGGTAACAGAGTTAACTGTTATCTGACTATAAGGTAAGCTTCCAAACATTAGTTTTCCTAAACACATGGGACGTTTTTCACATAATGAAATATTTGTCTGATTGTTTCACCTCACTAGACATTATGTTTATTACTGTTGGTTTTGAATAAATTAAAATTGATTTTTCTTATTTCTGCATCAGACCGATTATTATGCTTAAGACGTGGTGAAAATGTGACCATGATTTCCTTGTCTATCTGGAGGGGGCAGCTGAGAGGCAATATTTACAGGTTTCACAAAACTGCTTAAGCTGATCAAGTTTAGAGAAGACTGGGGGATTTTGAAGAGTTGTAGTAAGAGGAGAGACGGTCACAATGACAGATAGACCTTGATATGGGTAAAAAAACCCCTAATGCCTCTTTAAAAAAATACTGTGCACAAATTGTTGAATTAATGGTCTGTCCATAGACCTTTAACTTGAGAGCTTGTCTTTTTCGTAGACAGCTTAGTGAAAATCTAACCGCAGTACAAAGCAGTGTTTGACAAACAAGCTGATCACTGCAGCAGGGAGTCTGCAAGTGACGTAATGGGAAATATCGAAACTGGAGCGGTGCTGTCAGAAATCCGTGGCTCCTCTTGGGGTAGCATGTGCTCTTCTGGTCAGCTATCTGCAAAGGCAGTAGTGCTGAAGTCAGGGCGATTCAGAGGCAAGCTGGGTGCACAGGATGACTGTAATGAACACAAGACTGCGCTTCCTCCTGAGAAGATGAAAAGGTCTGAGGGCTGGCTTCTACCTTTAGTTGTCCAAGACAGACAGTCTAGCCTCGATGTCTAGCCTCCCGCCGTAGCTAGTGCGGAGAAACAGGCACCTACAGAAGGTGATTCAGACCATATTAAGACAGGCCAGATAAATTTCCCTATGGAGCTGCACATTGCTCAGAAGCCAGCAGGGTAGAAAGGCTTGCAGGGGTTATATTCTTGGGGAACAGCCACAGCAGACAGGTATATGATGGTTTATACTCCCTTGCCAGCTCCTGGTGAGCAGTTTTTAAAGATCATTTGCAATGGAACCCTCTATCTTCTCCTCAACTTTTTTTTTTTTTTTAAATTAATTTGTCCACCACCATATTGTCCCTTTTGTGCGTAATCATCTCGGTCTGTACGTATCTTCACCTTTCACCTGCTGTCGTTCCTTCTGGGGTCCACGCCCTCCTCCTACACTCTTCCGCAGAGCTCCCGCCTGCTGAGCAGCGATGGGGAAAGGCACTGCCCTGGTGTCAATGCTGCTCTGGGTCCATAAAGCGTCAGTGTGATCTTTGAAACTTTGGTGTTTTGTGCTAGGAGAATATTGAGAATATTTGAAATTGACAAAGCAGTTTTTGTTTTCTCTTTTATAATTTTGGCTTGGAGAGTAATTGTGTTCTCCCTGCTTTTTGAGAGCTGAATTGCAAATTATTCTTTTTTCCAAGTGCTCATTTATTACTTTCTTCATTGTTGCTTCCAGAGTTTTTTGTAGGAGTGTTACTTACCTAAGTGAAAGTATTTTGACTGTTGATTTCTTTCTTCCACTCTTCTACCTTTCTTTAATTTGTGCAACTGAAAGAATAAATTTTAAATTCTTTATAAATAATCTTGGGCATTTATTAGCATGATTCCTTGAAATGATGTTTGGAGTTATTCATCAAACTCTCCTTTGAAAAGTGTATGTCATATCATTCATTATATTACCTTTAAAATCTTCACCACTTTCCTCTTCAAGCAGGATGTCATTATTTGGGTCAATACTTAATTATTTCCTTATTTTTGTCTGAGTAACGTCAAAGGAAAAGTACATAAGTATATATTTGGCTGCACAGAAAACAAGAATCATTACGACATGGTAGAAAGAATGGACCTTTCTGATCAGTGTGCCTTAAGGTGGTGGTGGTGTTTATGTAGCTGGAAAAGGCTGCTGGAGGTTCACATTCCAGATCTAGAACCTTTAGCTGTCCTTCCCCCACCCAGATAAAACAATCCTGGGACACTTTGTGTGCCAGCGTAATGGCACTGTGTAAAAGGAAGCTGTGCAGGTGCGAAGGTTGGTACCACCAGATTCCTGTGAGCAACCAAAGCTCGAAAAGGATGTGTCTGCTTCTATGGCTGAATTGGGTCTGGTTAATAAATGATGATATATGCGTGTAGAGGGCAGTATCGTCTGTGTTTTTACATATATATGACATATATGTGCCTGTGTAAATAGTTGCTTATATCCTTTCAAATCTAAATATTCTTATGCAATGTTTTCATGCTGGGTGCCTTTCTGAAAGTTTTTGCTGATGTTCTTTGGAGGATTCAGCTCAAACAGCCCAATCTTTTTCTGAGGATGGAAGGTAGTGGAAACCTGTTCTGTATGAACTGGGAGTAAAGAGATTATGTGATTCCAGGAGTTCTGGGCTTGATAAAAGCAGAGTTAAGGAAAAAGCTTCTGAGTGGAGTGGGATACAAAAATCTAACCAGCAATGTTATCAGGAAGGCTAGACTTGTATCCAGGGCTACTTGCATTGAATTCACAGCAGGGAACAAAAGATGAGGACTGTAGTTACAGACAGTTCTAAACTAAAATGGAAGTGGGGTTGAGCTGCAGATATGGCCCGAGAGATCAACTTTAATGAGCTGGCCAAGGAAGTTCAGGTTAAAAAGAATGGAAAGAATGGCGAGTGCTAAAAGTAGGTCCCAAAAAGCAACTACAAGGAAGAGAGGAGACCTCAAATATGGCAGGGGAAATGTGTCTGTTGTTGCATGTTCTTCCAGAACAGGGAAAGGGCCCACACGAGTAATGAATTTTACCATTTCTCTGCTGGCATCAACAACCAGTTAAACCAACCGTCTGATCCCCCTTTAGGGCGCACAGCAGTGGTAGCTAGTACTGCTGTAGCCTGTACTGGCTCAAGTGACTGAGGTCTGTGCTGTGGATTAAGGATTCCTCCTCTTCTGATGAATTCCGTAGATATCAGTAGGGTAACATGCAACAGCGCTTGGCTTCTGGCTTTGTTTTGCCTCTAATTACGCACACAGATTACTGGAACACTGTTAAGGTTGCAAAGTTAATCACGCAAAAGATATGAAAAGGTGAAGTTAAGGTAATCCATGTGTCCTTAATTTCGTCCATTTGCGCGTGCCGTTTTGACACAGACACTTTCTACCGATGGTAAATAATCTTTCCAAGATTATTGAAGGTACAGCAGGTGTACTGAGAAAACATTTCACTTCTGCTGACCTTTGCGTTCAATAGTTGATGCTTCTGAGGACTGGAAAGCGAGTGTGGCTGTAAAGTTAGGTACCTAGACAATGAATTCTGGAGTCCCTTACATCTTAGGTCCTCACCCTGCAGCCTTAACATTTTTTGTCAGAATTGAATTTTTGTGTATGTTTGATTTTTAAAAAGGACAAATTAAACCCCCATATTCAATTTTGGACCACTGTATTTGTGAAGATGTAGCACATTTCTATAACTTAATTTCACTTTTCTCCAATCAGAAATAATTGTTTAAGTTAATATACGCATCTAGCTTTACTAGCATGTAACAATGGGAATTTAATGCTCATTTTTGCTTTTTGTTGCTGTCAAGCTTTTTGTATGTATAGTAGTTTTTATAAAGAATCTCTAAGTTTTACAAAAGTGATTTAAATTCTTTTCAATAATTGTAAAATTTTTCCTATGGTTTTACTTTGTTCAGCCACATCTCATTCAGGAGAAGGCATGTTTAAGTATTTTGATTGCTTTAAAACTTGAGGATTTAAATCTTTGGAGTAGCTAGTGTTAAATGCACAGATACTGATTCCATGCTCTCTCTATACGGACATTTCTTTTTCAGTGTGTATATCGCTGGCTTTCCTGAGTATACACAGCCAATGATCGATCATTTAGTTAACATGAAGATTAACCACTGGGATAGGTAAGTTCATAAAGTCTAATAGTTAATATCTTGGAACTGACTCTTCTGCATCTCATGCTTTCCTAGATTATTTTTGTAAGTTGTACTTAATGCTAGAGTTTGCAATAGCATTTGACCAAAGGAAACAGGACAAGCTGATGTCATCTATACCTCCCTAGCATATTGCCACTTAAAAGATGGTTATGAATTTTGTCTTTTTGCCATGACCTCAATTTAATGGATTAATAAAACACATTTGTAGGGCATATAGTGTATGTGAGGGGTAAACAGCATCACCATGCAATTATCATAATTAAAGTAGATTTCAGGCATAGAGATGGTACTTAGTCATATTCAGTGTTCATGGAGATTAAAATGTGTACATATAATACAAATGAGATTGTATCAGTGCTGATAATAGTTTGCATCATGAGAAATAATAGTAGTTTACTGTAGCGTCCCTGCCAAAGCACAGAACGAGCCCTCAGGTCCTACCATCCACACCGGAGTTTTTCTTTGTCTCTTTCAGCAATAAGTTCTATTCACATAGCTAACAGCTAGCTGGAGGCGGGCTCTTTGGTCCAGCGGTTTGGTTTGTTGGCTTGCTTTGAGGGGGAGAAGCATAGGATGGACAGCGAATACGGTGATTTTTAATAATGCTGGACTCTTTATTTTGGCTGGGGACACGAGTCCCCTCCTGACATTATTTTTTCTAATACATTATTTCTACTAAACTGCTAACCCCCAAAAATGCTTTTTTATATCTTCAGTGTTATTCGAGAACTTTCAACCAAAACTCTGCATAACCTGACTCCACGGGCTCCTGAATACATGGCGAGTGTGGGTAGGTAACAAATACGTTGTGCATACCGTGCTGTGTCGTGCGTTGTAGCTTGTGGAGCAAAACTGTTTTAAGAAGATTTAAACACGCCCTATGACTTTAATACAAATTAAGATTTCCCCTACAACTCAGTGCAGTGCAGTGACACTAACAGCTTTACCAGTTTTCAGATTTTATGTGAAAATTATGAAATGCTGATGGATCTTTTTTTCATCTGGTGACTGGACTTCAGTTGTCTGGCTACACGAGGCCCTGCCAGTTCCAAGATGAATAAATGGGTGTAGTTGTGTTGCAACAATGCAGGCAGCTAGCCCTCACATTCCTGCCTCCTGCTTTGCTGATGTGGCTTTGATGTCACAAGGGGTGGGAGGATCTGTTTTGTCTTGTCCAGTCCGACATCTTCAGAAGGATTCCTTTTTGACTGTTGTGTGTGCAATCAAATGTCTCTTAGCGTGAGTTTGGGATCCATGGGTCGGCCCACTCAAGATTCTGAGGCTGTACTAGCTGCGTTTTGGTGTGGCTGAAAGATAGCAGCCGACACCCAGGAGGGTCTGTGCTCCCAGATCTTGCCTGGCCCCCCTGTGGGGGACCGGGAAGGTGGCAGTTTACGTGGAAGTAAAATGCCATGGAGGTACAAGCCTAATTTCCCTTATGGCTCAGGCAGCCCAGTGCCTAATAGCAAGTATGTTATTTCATTTACTCCAAACAGGGAGGTAGTTGTGCATACAAAACTTCTTGGAGAGGTTTAGTACGCTTTTCAGAATTCACTCACGTTTTTAGGAACTGGTTTTCATATCGTGGCTAGGGTATATTGGCCTGACTTCCCAGAAATGTTTTTCTCATGTTACTTCAGGGCAGACATAACTACATTTAGAACTGTGATCTGTCACTATGCTTTGGTTTTTTTGAAAAAATAAATTATTTAATCTCTTTCAGTTTTGCCAAGACTTCTGCCTTTATCAGTGGGTACGGATCTGCACACACGCCATGGGGCAATTCTTGCCTGTGCTGAGATCACCCATGCACTGTGTAAACTAGCAGAAGAGAATAATAGGTATAAATGCAAGATTATCTTGACTATAAATTTTCCTTTCATGTCTTTCATGTCTCATCTATTGAAAGCTTCCTGAGTATAATTACGGAAATCTCTTTTACTCTACTTCTTTTCCATTGCATTTTTGTTTGTTTTGATTGGTCATGCCAAGTTTTCACATTTTATTCTGTGAGGTTACAAACTTAAGTCTAAATTCATCATCAGGAAACTGCAGTCATTCGCTGCCTTACTTGGAGAGTTCAGGGTTGTTATTTGAATATAGATTAAATCCCCTTTCCCCATAAGCATGCTGCCTTCCTTGTGCGGGGACTGTCTTTTGTCTTCGGTGTTGGAGAATACCTCTTCAAGAGCTTGTTGAGTTGAACTGATTTAATTCTTGGTGCTGAATGGTGCAGATAGATGGATAGATAGATATACATGAAAGAAAAAACATTTGTAGCATGATTAGGCATCCAGTCTTAAAAATTTTGTATACCTTTGCAGATCTATAACATATTATTTCAATGAAAAATCATTGGAGGGACTCAAGCAAATCCATCAAGAGGTTTGTAGCAAGAATATTTTTTAACCTGATGTTGTGTTACATGTAACAGTTCAGACAACTGTTCTCCATCTTCCTCTTCCCCTCGCCCAAAGTAAACAGTCTCACCCATGGGAACTTGGGCACGGACTGAGAGCTGGATGTCCTCGGCCATGTGTCATCCTCCAGTGAAATTTGGTGTTTGGTCCCCTTCTGTTCTGCCCTCTTCTTGGCTCAGCCACTTTCTGTGCTGGGTTTTGGGATTTCATTGTGAAATCCTCACGTCCATAAGTTACCTGTTCATAGCTCTCAAAAGCGATACTCTGTGTTTCAGCTGATGCACTGCCTTTATCTCTGCTTATGACAAATGACATCTTGTCCTGACCATAGCAATTTAAAATGCTTCTACAGAGATAATTTTGCCTAACTTGTCCTTGTAATTAAGTCATCCCATGACGTTGTCTTCTTCCTTTGGCTCCTGTTTCTTCCCCTAATGGAACAGACAATACCTCAGCGTTCTGCAGGATCTGTAGTACCTCAGTCCCAGTTCTGAGGTGCTAAAGCTGTCTGGCTTCACCGTTTACCCATTGCAATTTGAGAGACATCCATGCCTGTCTAATCCTGTGCTTAGGGGAAAGCTGCTGCTCCAGGTTGAAGGAGCATCCTTGTCCTTGTTTAACTTTTGCGTGTTGAAATGCCTGAGAGCTTGCTCAGCAGTGTCTGTGCTGTTGCAGTGGCCTTCATTTGTTATGCCACTTTCCAGTTTCTGCTGGTGTCTCTTCTTAAAACTGATCCTCTAAGTTGGTGTAACTTTTTAAAAAAATGTGGGTTTTTTGGTTTTTACTGCATACAAAATTGACTGTCTCTGTATTTGGAAGATGGCCTACAGTAATGTTAACAATGAGGTCATGTTTTCAGTCACATTTCAACTTTTGTTTTTGCTGTTTAATTTATAGCTTTCAAAGTTACTCTTAGTTTTTAGACAATGCAGTATATTGTCATTTTAAAAGGGCCAACTGTGGAAAGCAAATGTATTTTTAAAAGCCAAACTAGCTTCCATGGCATGTGGAGGAGCAGCTAGCATCTGAGATTAAGAAAATCAGTGCTTTATGGATGTGTGAAATTTATTTTCTTTAAATGTAAAATTCAAATGGATATAGAGAGGTTTTATTAAAAAGATTTTTCCTTTGAATTTTATTTTAAAAATAATCCCCAGTTGCTTAGCTCACAGTACGTAGACACTGCATTCAAGGAGGAAAAATGAAAACACTTGTATCAAACAAACTCTGCTAATAATGATGTTTGTTGCCTTTTTTTCCCCCCCAGCTTTGCAGCCGTCAGTTATACAGGTAAGAAAATAGATGCAAAAAAATTATTTTTTATATTGGACACTATCAGTTAGAAGTAATGAAACCAGCAGGATCAAGGGGGGTGTGGATCTGTACAGTCCCAGAGACTGCCCGTCTCTCACTCAGCAGCAGCCAAGCCTGCCCATTCCTCCGGCTTTGTCTCCCTCTGACAGAGGCTGGTGTCGTCTGGAGATGGTTGTGGTGTGGAGAGTGCGAGTCACAGGCAGGGTAGATTAATGGGGAAGTGGTCAGTGCTGGTCTCGATATTGTGATAGGGACAGTTACAGGAAGGCAGGAATGTGAAACAGAGTACGCTCCCTAATCCGTGGCTTCGCAGCGCGTGATGGAGTTCTTCCCCATCGCTCCTCCGAGGTGCAGTACCTCGGGTTCGGCCTGTAGAAATGACCTTTCACTAATGAGTCCAAATATTATTCATTTATTTTTTAAAGGAGTCTCTATTTAAATCCTGGAGTGACTTTCTTCATCCTGTGTAACGAGTAGGTCAGGAGCATTACAAAAGATTCAATGCAGTTTTTCAGCTCTAGTGCCAAAGCAAATGTAAATGAGTTTTCACTGAGTTGTTTTTCATTTCCTATTTATTGAAGCTTCCAGGGAATAAAGGGAGTTTGCCTAAATAACTGTTAAGTAAATGTGAATTAAAACTGGTGACTTTAGAGTTTGTTCCTAAATTTAAGGTAATCGAAACATAATTAATGATTTGTGTTTCCTAATGATTGTATATGCAAATGAGGGGGGTTCTGCTTTAGCTGACATTCTTTGAGCTTTTGGGCAGTTTAGTTCACCTCTTTGCACACAACATATCTGAAGAAAGTAGACCTGAAGTAGTTCTTGATGTAATTATTAATTATAATGTGGAGAGTTTTTACGTAAGATTTTATATCCTGAAGCTTTCTGAAAAAATGTTAAAATTTACTTCTGCAGGGTCATACGTCCTGATGTGAAACTTCCACTGCGAAGTTAGCTTGTACTGGCGGATGGTTTTAATGCTGATACTGTATATTAGTCTCTTTGTGGGTGGCTGTCTTGGCTCCCATAAATTCTTTAATGTCAGGGTGGAGCTTGGGTGTAATTTGTTTTTGTCATAATGTGCACTTCTTGCACTTAATGGTATTTATAAGATGCCTACAGAAATGTTTTCATTCTAGATAAGACTTCTAATTCAACTCCAAGCAAAACTGATTCACGGCTGTTTACTGTAATACTTAGGCTGAGACAGAGATGCCTACTGTAATCCATATTTTAAAATATCGGTATGCATAAAATATTTTAAAATAGGACCAGAAAAATAAACTAGGTTATAAAAACAAACCAGCAATTTGAGTATTGCTGGGCAAGCATTTAGAGAAACAAGCCAAACTTGTTCTGTGATGAGTAATTATTGCACGTAATATTCCAAAGATTTTCATTTGAGAAATTGCTACCGGGAATTTTCAGTGTAACACCATCTTGTAGGAATGTTGAAAACCTGTGTGTTTCATTCATGTTTCTAGTTTTTAAACTGCATCAACAAAAAGCATCAGGCCACATCTCTCAACTGTTTCTGAGATATTTTGCTTTCACTTCTGGTCTTTTTGTGGACCAAATGGATTTTAGTGCTTTGATCAAGCTGCTTTCAGAAATTGCATTGGCCTGTGAGAAAGGGAAAAGGAAGTAAAGTGTAAAAAAAAAAACTGATTTTTTTTTTTTTTTAAGTTGTAATTTAGAAATTTTAAGCTGGAAAATGGGTCTTGATTAAATGAGTTTGCCTAAAGTTTAGGATTCCATTGAATCCCTAAGTACCTCAAGCTGAAAAGATGAAGCCAGAGTGCTGTAATGAAGACCTTCCTATAATGAACCATCTTACTGTGTTTAGCAGCTCTTGTAATGTCTTCAACCTGACTCTGAATGGTGGCCGTGAGTTCTCCTTCCGACAGGACGCAGTCCAAGTTTGGAGTTACACTGCACAGTCTCTCAATTCTGAGTGTAGCTGAAGCAATCAAATTTGTTTATACTAATTGTACTAAGTCCTCTCCTCTACTGTATTTTTTTTTTTTAAATGCAAGTATCTTTCTGTCTTCCTGTGTAAGTCCTTCTCTGGGTTTATGTAGCACGCTGAAAAAGGAGAATGCAAGCCCAGGCACATCAGTATGTACTTCCTTCCATGAGTCCTGCTTCTGACACATTTGATGCACTAGTTTGTCTTGAGGAGCTGGTTGGTTTAAGCATTTGCATGTGCACTTCCAGTCGGGTATTGCGCAGAGGGCCTGATTTTCTGTATTAGATGGGCACTGGTCATAGCAAGTCATATGCAAACTGTGCCACTTAGAGTGTTTGTCTGTTGTGCCTGCTTTGTGCTATACAGGTTCTAGAGTTAGGAAAATTGAGCTGTATTTCATTGGCTTTAGACATTACTTTTATATGTAAAAACCTAAGACAAACTTGTGGCATCTGTTGCTTTGATGTGTCTTACTTGGGCTGGCAAGTCAGTCTGCCAGTTTAAACACGGTGTAAATGGTCAGCCTGGTTTCTAGCACGCTGCCACTGAAGCAGCATGGTTAGTATCTTTTATGTGTAGCAGATACATTTCTGTAGCGCATATTAGACCTTGTACTGGTTCTCAATACGAAAAATCCTCAGGAAAAAAATACTTTTAATAGTAGTTCTGTTAATATAAAAATCTGATATAAGGATCTTGACTGAATATTCAGCTGAATAGATATTCAGAATTTTTTTACCCTTTCTTATAGCTGGTTCTGAGTCTGACAACACAGGTCTTCATACACAGAGCTGGGTAACGAGGCAGTTTAGGGATGGATGTGGAAGTGCTGCAGACAGATATGCTGGGCCCCTTCCAGGTAGTTGCACTGCACTTCTGTGTTTCAGCAAATGTTCTGTTTATTGAGCCTTCAGGGTTCCCATCAGAGTGGGCTGTGCCAGGACGCAGAGTGTTTGTTAGCGACTCCCACGCAGGATGATTCAGTTCGTGCAATGTGCTGCGTGCACCGAGTTTTGCTCTGATCTCATTCTTGTAACATATGAAGCGACTGGCTGTGCGTGTTAGACGGACAGCTGAGAGACGAGCAATTTTAGGGTTTTAGAGTAGTAGTCTGCGTAAGTTGTACCGTCATCTTCAGAGTTTCAACTTTTCCACAAGAGGAAGATAGCCCGAAGGTGTTGACAGGTGCTGGGCAAAAGAGAGACTCGTCTCATTTCAAAGACCTTTAAGGTTGGAACTAATCTTGATGGTTTCAGGGCAAATGTGTTTCTTGGCAGTCATCTAAGCAGGAGAGTTCTTTAGACATACTAACTTAGTCAGCAAATAATTCCAGCCTTGCTACAAAGCTCATCTTAACAATTCTTCCAAGTTTGAATTATTTTTTGTGTCCAGTGGCACAATGGCTCTAGGAGATGGTGCGGTTCTGTGTTCAGAAGAGTTATAAGGTGAAATTCTTCTGCTACTGATTGAAGGTCACTGGGAAGACTCTCAGTTCCGCAGAGCCCGGATTTCACCTGTAGTCTTCTGGTGTTAGGATACCACAGAAAATGTGTACAGTCGGCGTATAAATTTACAGTAACCTAAAAATAGGTGTTTGTCAGCTTAGTATGGTTTATTCTCTCCATCTTCAAGGGATGACCATAAGAGCTGTATTAAATACACAGGCTTGTTCATCTGTCTCAAAGGTACCTCCTCCCTCCTCTGTCCCCCTTGCAATGGAGCCGTTTTGTCCTTCCAAAGCCCAGTCAGTGCACAACCTGGGCCTCTTCAGAGACCTCCGTTCCATTTGAGACAAAGAGTTCCCGTGGGGAATAACTGGCTGCTGTTCATCTGGAGATGAAGATACTCATTCCTGGAAATTGAGGATTTAAAATTGAATGTCTTCAGCTATTCCAGTAGTTTTCATTCAGATGTTTACAAAAGTGTAGATGCTATTCACTTCTGAATGGCTTCAGTTACTCTATTGGTATAATCTTAAAGATGAATTCTGAATGTCAGTAAGGCATTATACATTTTGATTACATTTTCCAGAAATGAACTGTGACTCGTCCTGGGATGTTTCCAGGAGCTGCACATAGGAAGGAGTGCTTAGGAGCTCAGAGAACTTGAGCCCTGCATCAGTCAGTTTACAAATTGCATTAATAATTAAACCTTGAAACAGGTATATCTATTAATGTGATGCAACTTGGGGATGTGTCTTTGGAAGGAAAAAGAGAGAATACTGACTGTACAGCAAAATTCAGAATCTCTGAATTAGGTAGATCCGTATCTTTTTAATTTAGTGAAATACTGTAGAGCAAGATAAAGTTAATAGAAAGATGTGCAACATGTTTGACAAACTAAACACTGACTGAGGAGAGATCTAGGATTATGATAGAATTCTCAGTTCTTAAAATTGAAATATGTATGAGCTCTGGAAAGGGGAAAAAAATAGATATATTGATGGACATACTGTGTTGTCTAGACAAGAAATAACTTGAAGAGTTTTGCAGAGGAGAAGACACAGTATTGCAGTGCCTTCCAAGATAGATTTGATTATAGTTTCTGCTTACATGGAAATCGTACGCAAATCACTGTCACCAGTCTCCATTCTTGCACAGGGACAACAATCCTCAGTGAAGCTCTAAACTCTGAAATTAAATGGAGTTGATGTAATGCTGGAGGAAGGGGTAGCTGTTAAATTATTAACATAAGAGCAGCTTTAAGTGGCCTGACTTCCTTATTGGCAGCGTGAAGAAGCGGAGAAGAGCAGCCTTTATGACTCAGCTGTTGCTTTGTAGTGTGCACAGAAGTCCGTATCTGAATCCTTGCATCAGCAGACTGTTGCACACCACACAAATTGACGAGATCGTTATTTTATACTCATTTGCAGTAAGACAACAGACAAAGGGCAAGGAATGGGTGAGGACAAAACGAGGGGGGAAAGAAACACTGGAGAAGCAGCAAGGCTTGGCACATCAGTCTTCTGTTTTTTGCTGCTGTCTTGACTCCTTGCATCACTTCTTTGTTTTCTAATTTAAAGTTTTTAGAAGCTGGACAGCAGACAACATGGGAGGAAGGTGGGGTAGATAATACACCTTATCGGCATGGGGATGTGGAACCTGTGCTTGCTTCCTATGATGATAAACTGTGGATTATTACATTCAGCTTAATGTATCAATTGTCTGAAGCAAAACTTTCCCAATTAAAGGAAGTGCTGATGTGGCAAATGAGAATATTGTGGAGCTGGCGTCTCTGCATTACCTGAAAAACCAATGAAAATGTTGAGCTTTCAGAAACCCAAGTGCATGTTATGGGAGGCACCTACTTGTACAGAATGGAAAAACTTGTTTAAAATGTTTAGGCTTTTGAAGCTCATATAAAAGGATAAATTGGAGAACAAAGTTGTAAGAGTTGTTTGGGTTGCTACGTTTGCCTTCTGAGCATAGCTACTAATTTTATGGTGGGGAGGGATGAGGAGAAGAGGGAAGAAAAAGTTTTTAAAAAAAAAAAAACCCCAACAAACCAAGCAACCAAATAAACAAAAAAGCCTTTGTTGTTCCTCCCCCTTGCTGGGAGCTTCTGCCAGAGCATGGCCATGCAAACAGGTGATTAAGGTTTGGCACACCTCAGGGAGGAAATATTCCAGCAGAAGTGAAGGGAGACAAGAATAAGGAGTCGGGGGAGGAAATGACCAAAGGAAGGGCAGGGGTCAAAGGTTCATAAAATGGAAAATATAAGCCACAGAAGGTGACGCCGAGCCGAGCACCCCAAGCAGTGCTCACGGCACCTTGAGGCTATCCGTGTAAGCAGCAGACGTTGCTCAGCAGGGCGAGGAGATGTCTCTAGGCCAGGAGACATGAGAGGCTAAAGAATGGAAACAGGCCCTGCTGTCTCCAGGGCGCTTCTCCCTCTCCCCACTTTCTGCCTCGTTCAGACTCTCCTGCTAGTGCTCTCCGTGGCCAGGCTAATGTTCAGCCAGGATGAGTGGGCTGGACAAGCCTGAGGTCTGAGCTGGGGAGACCATCCTTAAGCACCATACACTTAATTTCAGAAGGGTCTGAAGCGTCTTGGAACATTTGTTTGTTTTTCTCCCTTTTTTGATGTGTTGGAAGGTTTTACCCCTCACTTGTGGTGATGAATGCAAAATCACCTAGGAGAGGGTTTTAGCGGGGAAGGAGAGGGTGAAGAGAGAAGGGTTAAAAACTTTGCCAGGAAAGTAAACCAGGTAACATTTGTGAAAATGGGAACTGGGAAGTGAAGTTTCCAGAGACGAAGGTTTTGTTGAAAAGTTGCATGTGATTGCTTTTCAGCTGTGGAAGTCAGGAGCTTGTAGAGGCTGTAAAACTGAAAACTCCTGGGGCAAGTCACGCAGGTTTGGAGTGCTTCTGAAGCAAGTGAACTTCACAGTCTTTTATTATTCACGTTAAAAGTTAGGAAGACTGGGACTGCATTTTTTTGCAAGAGGGAATTTAAATATTCAGGAAGATTTTGTATAAATCATGCTGAAGTCAAGATCACCGTTGATTTAAAAAGAGGTATTTTAGAGTTGGTCAAAGACAAAACTGCAGGTATTTAGTGACCTGCTTTCATCCTGAAATGGCTTTGGGGTTTTTTCCTCAGTAGACAACGTGCTCAGATCGCTTGTGCTAGGTTACTCTCTGATGGCTATTTCTGCTTTGCAGGGGTTTAGGTGGAGAACTGATGAGACCAGCTGGTGAGTATAATATCTGTGGTGTGAGAGCAGAAAATGTGCAGGAATTAATTCCTCTGTTTACTTTTTCCCTGTTTTTTTCGCATGTGTTGTGTTGAATGCATAAATAAAGTGTGCACAGTAATTAAATAACAAAGTTTGGAGGCCGGTCGGAAGACAGGTACACCAGCAAACTGGCTGCCAGCACACTTGCCAATAACCCTGTTTGTGTAAGAGCTGGAGGTAGTTCTTGGGTTTATGTCACACATTCTCTGCTTCCGTTGTTGCACTCAGAGAGCTTTCTTCAGAGCTGAATTAACTGGCTTCCTTCATAGATTTACTGGGATTCCTCTCCAGAAGAGTTAGATCTGTCCATTAAGACACATGCCATCATGTATCTAGCGATTTTACCATTATACGTGTGCATGCAAAGGTGACGAATAATAAAGACTGTATAAACAACGGTTTGGGGGAAGGGTGGTGTCGCAGAAAAGGTGATGGGTTGTTCACGTGGATTTTGAAGACAGACTATTGTATACAGAACCACTGTAAAAAGGAAGAGCAGTGCAGGAAGAACTGTCCGTCCAGGTAGCCTGGGTGGATCGGGAAATGATGCCAACTTGAATTTCCTGCTCATGGCTGAAAGAAGAAGTGCTGCCTGGCAGATTCCAGCTTTGAAGGTGTGAAGGCATCTAAACGTAGTGGGTAAAGGAGTTTCAGTACCAAGATGGAAGAGTGATCAAACAGAAGGGGTGAAGGGCGCAAGGGGATGTCTGCAGTCTTTGAATGAGCTTGCAGTCTTGTGACATGAAAATGCAGGCTGAAAGAATAGGTAGGGTTTTGTAATATCATTTAGCTTTTGAGCAGCCAAGTATTTTGTAGTTCTGAACAAGGGACTCTTTTGGCATGATAAAACTGTGTAGGTGGAATAAGAGAAGAATTGAAAACGTTCCACAAATTGCTTGCATATCTAACGAAGATGATGGTCTCAACCACAACAGAGCGTAAAGAACTAAGGAGGAACCCCAAGAGTCTTGGGTTTAGTCACATTGGCACACCTCAGGGAAACAGAACAAAGAAGCTGGAATAAGGTATTGAATGGAGTTTGAGCACAGGCAGCCTGATTGTGTGATGTTACTCTAGTGAGAATTGAATTCAAGAGTAGTTTTGGAGCCCAGGGCATTGATTATGAATGAAGATGATGATGAACTGTGGGCAGACCCAAAGATTAAGTTGCAGGAGGAGAGGAAAACTAAAAGGTGGCATTGTACAGTAGCTGGTTCTGTTCTCTCTATCCTCTCTACCAACCCTCCACCAACTCTAAAGCAGTCGGATCGTGAGTAGGGATCTATAGCAATCTGTTACGTTTGAACTAGTCACCAGGAGGTGACAGCTCCTGTAATTCCTAAGTGCCGAGTTTCCCTTTGAGCAGAGGAGTCAAGCTATGGCATAGTAAAAGTTTGCAGTGTTTTCTGTGTTAATCTCCATTCCCCAAAGTAGCCTTGAAACACTAAGACAATTCTATTCTGAAAGTGGTTTTGTAAGCGTAGAACTAATTTAATTTTATAGACTTAAAATAATGGGACTTAATTATTAAAATTACGTTCTCTTGTATTCTGAGTACCAAAGGAAATAAAGCTGCATCCAGTTCCATAGCTCCTGGCTCTGTGCAGTGAACAGATGCCACTCCTTGGAGGTCCAAAAAATGCCAAGCAGCAGCAGGAAACCTTTCATATATATCTGAGTAGTTTTTTAGAGGCTGTGCTATTATCCTTGTCCAAGTTGATTTATGATTAGCGATACTACGCAGCCATTTACAGACTGGTGTAGAAACAGAAGGGTGGGTCATACATACAAACGCACCTCATGTGGCAGAGGGGGGAACACCATCCCGCCAAACAGTGAATTTGCAGGAATGACTAACTCACGTCAGAGAACAGTTACTGCATGGAAGGGGGTTTTTGTATGTAAGAATCACAAGTGTAATTATTTGCAAATTTTCTTAAATTTAAAATTAATGCTGATGGAACTTGATGTGCTTATATCTTCAAAATTGCTGCAATTTCTTTTTTATTATTATTTACCCAGTTGTCAAATTTATTTTCTTACAGTCTGCACTTTAATTGAAAAGTTGTCGCTATCAAAAATGCCCTTCAGAGGAGATCCAATAATCGGTATGTCATGTTTTAAATAACCTTCCATTATCTCAGTAGTTATGCATTAGGCTAAATCATTAATAAACTATGTTTTTCAAAGCAGCAAGATTAGCAAGGTTGGGTGGCCTCGCAAATAAAAATATCAGGAAGATGCACAAATACTCTAACAGAAGCTGGTGCTGGTATTTGTTTTGTAGCTGTTTACTAGTATTTTTTTTGCTGTCGAGTGTCCGGCATGACCAGACGCAGTGTTTGTGCTATGGCCATTGTAATCCAGCTAGAGTGGCTGCGCTGACTGAGACTCACCCCCTCATTTATTCTGGAAAGCCGGAAAAACTCGTTAATATGTATCATTGCGGGTGTTTGTTAAAAAAACCCCAGAATGTGGAGGTTC
>NW_010413351.1:124544-146950 GCF_000710305.1 Buceros rhinoceros silvestris | reverse complement strand
CAGCAGGTAAGAGACACGAATACCCTTTATGTTACTTTCTCTTGCAGGTGGCTGGCAGTGGTTAATCGATGACAGCCTCAGAAGTCTCCCTTTTGTCTCAAGTGGAGCACAACAGCATGTAAAGGTACAATAGTTCCTCCTGCCTCATGTGGTCACAGGAAATACAGAATTAGACAAATTTTTGCTTTCTGTTGGTGAGTTATTTTCCGTAGAATCTAGTTGTTTCTTGAATGTTTCTTCGATTGGTAAGAAAGTTTATTTTTTAAAAAAAATTTAAATTCCTCAAAATTCTGATGACCATTTTTGACCAGTACTGGAGCAGCTTTCGCGAAGGGTGTTCTCGTGAGTACGTCTGGACCAAGCAGCTGGCAGGTGCTGGCACTGGCAGTGGCTGGCAGTTCTAGTCACGGGAGGTTGCTCGAAGGTCCTTGCTGTCAGCTGAGTGGTTTCAGTCATATGGAATTCTGTGTCTGTTTTGGTGAACTTGTATGTGTAAGGTGTGTTGGTTTTGGTTGTTTCAAAGAACTTTAGTGAGAATAAAAAAGAATCTCAGCTATTCGTTTAACTTACTGGTACTTTTGACAGAACAAGAGTAGAATCTGTTTTTTTTCCTGTTCATCTGTCCTTAGACCCGTCTTGGGAAAAAATAAAGTAAATGGCAGCACCTGAAAGGAATGATTCTTTTAAAGAAAATGCACTCTCTTTTTTCCTAACCTTTTAATTCTAAGCACAGTTATCATCAAGTATGAGGTTCACAGTTTTGCCTTTGTTTCAGGAGTCTGCAGTGTCTGCCCTGGCTGCGCTGTGTAATGAATATTACATCAGTGAAAAGGGAGAAGCTGATCCAGCTCTACAGGGTAATGACTCATCTTTACAGCAGAGGCAGAAAACACTGGGCTGGACCTAACTTGCACTTGGGAGGTATTGGGTAGAATGGGGAGGAGCACCACTAATGTTACAAGACCTTAAAATGCTTCAGGAAAGAATGGTAAAACCACCCGAAAGTCTAGGAAATATCTCGGGGGTTTTGCTTGTTTGAGACTGGAGGTGAACACAAGGTACCACAGTAATGGTTGTTTGGAAAAACAGATGGCTTTTCTATTTCATACTGGAAAACGAGGACGCAGAGAATATGTGTTTGTGGCACATCCTTAACTTTAGTGAAGTGGGACATTTCACATCGTGTTTTGATAAACCGTATGCCAGAGATTGTGGCTGACTTAAAGCAGGGGAATTGGTTAGCAAGGACAGTTGGATGCCAAGGACACTATGGCTCGACAGGTTAAAATGAAAGCACAAACTTTTGGAGTTCAGCATTCAGAATCTGTCCCTGTAAGACCACAGTTTTATTGAATCACTTCTTTTGCCTCTGGTTTTTTTCACCTTTCCTTTGGTTTACTTCTTCTGCTTTAATGTGTTCTGTTTTGGTTTTGATGACTTTCTCTTTTAATATTCTTTCAGGATGGGTTGTTTTGAATTAATATTGTAGACGCTTCATAGGCCATGTGTTTTATGAAGCTGAAGACTCTTAGAAGAATATTAACATTTGCATTTTACCCTCACTAGTGTAATTACTAAGTAGTTGTAAGTAAAGAGCTGCTTATTTACTAGTTGTCATTGTCTTAATTTCACGTCATTTGGCTAAAACGTCAATCTCAAATTTACATCAGTCCAAGGCCAGACTGTCACAGCCTTGCTGTCGAAGATCATCTTGCTGTCTGAGCAAGCATCGCAGCTTCCTATGGCCTCAAGACTCTATCTTACACTGCAGTGGTTTGGAAATTTTTGAATAATAGATGTGCTTATACAAAGGTATTGCTAACCTCTGGACAGGGATCTAGTTACCTGATGTGAGGAACTAGTTGAGGCCTGCCAACTGCATAGGAATTTAAAAAAAAAAAAAAGAAAAGTCGCTCATGATTAATGTGTAGTATGGTAACTTTTCTTTCTTCCTCTAGCAAACATTGCTCAATCATTTAAATCTTAGGTGACAGTAAGCAATGGCACAGTTATGTAATCTTCCCAGGATCTCTGGTTCTTTGTCTTTGAGGATTAAAAGTGCATATTCAGTAAGGCGGTTAGTAAGACCACCTTTCTCCTTTGTGAACCGCAGCTCTGTTTACTGCAGCCATCTTGGTTGTTCTTAGAATCTTTTCGGCAGTACCTTGTTTTTCTCTGCAGTTTACGGAAGCGTTCGATATAGCAGCTGAAAAACCTGGTAAAGGAAGTATTGTCTGTTAAGTCAGTGATAAACTACGGTAGAAATGCGTAGATAGATTCCTGACTTTTTTCATTGTTGTTTTTTTTGTTCATCCTCATTTTCTTCTTCATATCAATTCACTTCATTGTTGAGCCTCCCGTTTCCATGGACAGTTCAGTTTATTCTTGTGCCTTTTGTCTCTGCTACTATTTGTAGAGCCGTTGTCCCTGTTTCGTCAAGTAACGACGCACAGAGTCCGAGCACAGCATCCCTACTGCAAAGTGGTTACTTCTTTTTGAGCTGTCTCCTGCAAAAGCTCAGCTTTATCTGTGTCTCTATAAAAAACCTCTTGAAAACGATCTCATTGCGTGTGTATGATCTGTGTGTGTCTTTAAACCCCGAGTCCAATTAAGACTTTTTCTGGGGAAAGCTGTCAAATAACTGACCTTCACAAATCCAGAGGCATGTCTTTCCTAAGTCTAATTGTGGAAAATTATGACCTGTAAATATTGTTCCCCTGTGTTCGCACAGAAAATTGTGCTTATACTTATTCTTTGGATTTTTAAAATACTGTAAGTTCTAAAAATGGAGAACTTTGTCTTCTCTCTCTAAATGACTGTGATTAGTCTGTCTGCAAATCTTGACTTCATATTTAGAAAATAAAAATTCATTCATGTAACAGTGAACATTTTTGTCTTTTTCCTGTAGGAAATTTAAGTTTTTCTCTACTTTGCTTTAATGAATTGTAAAATTTTCCAGCTGCTCTGCTTGGGGGATCTTTTTCTGTTTTATTTGGTTGTTAGCCAAATACCTGATCATAATGATTGAGGTAGTTGCTTCTCACTCTTCAATCGTATTTTTTCTAGATGAGCTGGTGACACAGTACGTTTCAGAACTACAGAACACAGAGGAAATGATTCGTTGTGGCTTTTCACGAGCTCTTGGGGCCCTTCCAAGATTTCTGCTAAAGGGCAGGCTCCAACAGGTGAGCAAATGTGATCCTCGTAACAAGAAGAGGCCAGACAGTTATTGAATGAAACCTATGATGGTAATCAAATGCGTAATAATGATCATAATTAAAGGTCTTTGTCACAGAGGTTTGGATTCTAATGTACAGTAACTCCAGAAAATCATCAGAAGTTTAGCTTGCCATATATTCTGATAATTAAAGTTTACTCCTGCTTTCGTGGTGTCAATGGAAAAGCCAGAGCCTGAATTACCCCTTTGCTACGGAACGTTTGTCCGAAGGGAAAAGTGAGACATGCTGACAGGTCCTGTGAGAAACCACGCGCTGTTGTTGTCTGCTTGGTTCTGTCCTGTGGGATTGAGCTCCTTTCAGTATGGTATCTAAATTTAACATTTATCATAAGTACTGGTTTGAATTTAAATATCTCCATATTTGCATTTTTTCAGGTTTTGGAGGGTTTGAAGAAAGTGACCTTAATTTCTCCTGCAGACGTGAGCTTTGCAGCAGCCAGAAGAGATGCCCTAATAGCAATTGCAAAGTAGGTTTATCATCTTTATTTTTGTCTAATTTTATTTCTTCCCCTAGAAGCTTTCTGCTGTTCATTGTGCTTTCTGTTGTGAGCTTGTAGCATCATTCTTGAGATCAGTTGCACTATGACATACACATTTTTAGTGCGGGTCTGCCTCTCTGTTATTCAATATATCTTTGATTCAGAGGCTTATCACGCATCTGAGGGTGGAGTACAGCTCTGATGGCTGTGGGGTTTTTAAATCAATTACCTGACTGGGAGGAGTATATTTTAAAGTTAACTTTTCTCATGGGCTGCGGTTTAGTGAGCTTTAGTGAGGAGGAAGAAATATGTTTTTTCCACTTTCTTAATAAGAGTATTGAATTGGTTTAAAGAAATCGTGCTTCTTCTCTAAAGGAATGTTTTCTGTATTGACAGGCCGCAGTGTAGTTTGTGTTAATAGTGTCATTGTGTGTGTATGCGCTCTTTAATAGTTAATGGTGCCAAAAACCCGGCTCGTCAACGTAAAGAAGTTTGTTAATACAAAATTGTATTAGTCCTTGGCTCTTCTTGCTTACTTCATTTTGAGGAGAGTTAGCCAAATACTTAACGATAACATTGAGGTAGTTGCTTCTCATTCTGCAGCTGTATTTTTTCTAGATGAACTGGTGACACAGTAAAGTAGCAGGTACTTTAAGTATGTTCCTTTTCGTAGTGTTGCAGAGTAAAACCGATCTGCTTATCTGTTGAGTTTTTAGCCTTGCCAGTGTTCGTTTAAACCTGAATACTGATCAGAAATTCTCAGGTCAAACAGTACTCAGTAGGCTCACAAATATTCTTCATACTGATAGTATGGATATTCTTCATACAGATTGTGACAGATGTTATAGGTCTTTCGAATGTTGTATGTCCAAGGAATTGTATTAAGCAACAGAGCAAAGCTGTGATCTTAATGTTTCTACTTGCTGGTGCTGTGGTTCCCCCCACCCCTTTTTCTCTTTTTAAAGGGTTTGCCAGACAGTAGGTGTAAAGGGAGAAGGATCCCAGCAAGAATACGTCTGCAAAGATAATGTTACGCAGATTTATGCTACGCTGCTTGGTGGGGTGACTGACTACACCACAGACAGCCGGGGAGATGTTGGAGGATGGTAAGATGCCTTACAAACTGAGATGTGAACTTCGCTGTCATCTGTGATGTCTCATTAAAAACTGAATTTTCAAAACCTGTTAGAACGGATGGCTCCAAGCTTTTCGAGAGCTGAGCATAGGTAGAGATACGCTAGGGGAAGAGAGATAGCAAGCGAAAGGAAAGGCTGACAAGAATTTGCCCCTTGCCTCACAAGTTGGAAGATGGGGACTGTTGTGTTTTAAACTGAAGTTCAGGCTTATTCTGGTGTTGCGGATGCCGTTATTTTCTTTCAGTGACTATCAGGAATGTATTTAGTTGTAAAAGGTACTGAGACTGTCTCTTTCTTTGAAGACATTTGCTCCTGCTGGGTGAACTCTCCTGTCGTACGTTCATGTTGTGGAGACTTTTTGCCAGGAGAGGGAGCAGTTGCATTACCTGTTAGGGACAGATTTTCAAGGCTGGTGACTCTGAGCTGTTAGTGACAGGGTGAGAAAATCATGTGAAATATGGATCTTAGAGATCAACTGAGTACTGAGGAAGCACACAGGCCATCTTGAGAGGGTGCTTTTCTGCGTGTATATGTGAGCACAAATATGCCCAGCCTGAAATAGTACTTGTTAATAAAAAGTATTAAAATTTCAGAATTCAGAAATAAATCCAGTATCTGCACATTTAAAATATGACAATATTGCTGCTGTGTAGAGGACTTGGAGCTTTAAGTAACACTTAAACTTTGCAGACAGAAGTTATAAACTAAGTGTATGTGATAATTTTAGTTGTCTGTTAATTGCTGGAAATTGATTTTGAGTAAAATGCTGGTTTTGACAAAGACTTTTTAAATTTATTGTCCTAATACATAATTTTAATGTCAAATATGCAGCTCTGTGTTGTCCCAGGTATGATTTGATACGTCCAGAATCAGCCCTGTGTATCAGTACGGGTAATGCTGTTTGTATGCTCTGGTAATGACAAGGTAGCACATTTACTAGACCTGTCTGGCAACGCTGTGAAGCATCTCAGGGTACAGAGATGCATGTTCAGGATTGTAAACTGACAACCTCTTGATGGTTCGAGTCTAGTATCTGACCATGCTTTTATCACATTGCAGGCAGGAAGGAGGAGTGCCCGAAAAGTACTGGTGTGAAATAATTCTGTTGGTTGCAAAGATTTCCTTATTTTCCTGGTTCACCGAAGAAGCTCTTGTTTAACAGTGCTGAGTCACTGCATAGGCAGTGGGCTTTGGTGTTTAATTTCAATGATATCCTTGCCGAGCGAAATAACTGTTTCAGACATTTTTTCAGTCACTATCCTCCTCTTTGACATGTGTTTTCAACAGTAGAGTATGAACTCGAAACAGAATTTCCTTTTAATGTAACTGAGTGGCACGTACTGTGTTGTAACTGGCAGCTGAGACTGAGCGGGTGAGGAGGGGTAGAGGACGGCTGAAATGAAGGGCTCCACGCTACGTATGTTGCGGCTAAAGCAAAGCTGGCAGAGCTCACAGATGATGGTTGTGACCTGTGATGGTAATTGCTGCCTTGCAGGGGAGCGTGCGCACTCCTCTTTGCTCACCACGCTTCCTTCTGTGGCCAAAACAGTCTCAGCCGCTTGCTGGCTCCCTCCTCCCTGCTGCGAGCGCAGCAGTCTGCTTCTGGCGCCCTGGCTGTATTGAGCCGCAGCGGCCACGCGCAGCGTGCTGATCCCTCTGCAAAGCCGGTGTAACACGTGATGCCAAGTGCACCTTGTGCGACTTTGGGAACTGCTGTTCAGGCTCAAATTTCTGGTTATGTCTCTTGTAGAATTCTGTCCTACTCACTTGTGACTTGAGTGTGATTGTTCCATTTGGTAGACCCAGGTTTGCTTTAAAAAAGGAAAAAGAGTTAGTTATTGTGGCATTCTCCTCTTCACGATTGCTTATTAGAGAGCTCAAACACAGGGCAGGTCTTACGGAGGAAGAAAAGCTGTGACTGGGCTTTCTTTGGTGCAATATGTATCATGCTAGAGTTTTCCACCGCCAGCAGTCACGGGGTAGTTTATACTGCTGTCAAACTTGAATGCTTGCGAATGCTTGCGCTCTACCAAGTCATTATCAGTTGCTGAGATCTTATCAGTTCCACCGTGAGTTGCAATAGTTATTTATAACTACTCTGCCTTAGAACCGAAAGTGAAGTGTAAGTTCTGCAGTGCACAGCAGAAGAAAGGTATGTTGTGCGACGTTAATATTGGGCACTTTTTTCACTGACTAGCCCTGTTCCTTCAGGGTACTTCACTACAAACGTGCTGGAAGAGTACACAGGGCAAATAATCCGGACTACTCTTAGCAGCTTGAGTTAGTATTTGTGTGTTTGTATGTTTCTTGTTTTGCATAATGATATCCAGCTCCTCAGTATTGGTTGTTAAAATTGTCACGCGCCAAGGAAATAACAACATAGCACAAGAAATCAGAGCCAAGTAGGCGTGTTGGACATCTCAAATGTAGAAGAGGAAACAAGGATGCAAGCTAGCAAGGATCAAGAGCAGGTCACTCTAGCTTGCACAAGGGGAAAATGAGCTTGGCCCTCCCTCTCCTTCCTCCTCAGCCCCAAAGCAAGAGGGAGGGGAGCAGGTCTCCTGCTCAGAGAACGTGGTGACCCAAGAGAAAGACAGGTGTAGCTGAAAGAAAATGTAAGAGCAACCATATAGGGTGGGGAGTCAGACAAAGGAAAGAGGTACTAAGCGTTTTGCTTTCAAAATGAGGTGAGATACTGAGGTGGGTAAGAACCTGGCTACGTATCGTTAGATATTCAAGTTAACTTCCGCATCTGACAGCTCTCACTTCAGTTCCCCCTGCCCTTCGTTTATCCTTCTGCCTATGCTGCAATTTAAAAACAGAGTGTAACTCCACAAAGTGGAAACTTTCAAAGAAATCCTGAGAAAATTACACTCCCAACAGCCATAACATGCAAATGTGCTTTGACCACCAGATTCTGTTTAGGCTTCTTTGGCAATGCCAGCCACAATGAAGTCAAGAAACGTGAGATTACAGGGGGAAGGGGGATCCTTTCTCAAAGCAGACTGTTGGCTGCTAAATACTTTTGTGGCCTCTCAGATCTGAATATTTTCTCATTCTGTTGCTTCTAAACCATTGACCAAGATGGAAAGATATGGGGAGAACTGCCATTTCTCTGGAGAGACCTTGTCTCGATTTGTAATTTTTGTCTGTCTTTAATGGAATCGTGGGAAAGTTTAACCACCTTTACTTTCCATATGCAAACTTTGTTTCTTCTGACAGATTGTTTGCTGGGACTTGTCCAACCTGTCTACAGGTGTTAGACATGAATATCTAACAGTGATACGAAAAAGTAGGAAATCGTGCTCTGATGAAAGATTGCCAAACTTGTATTAAGCCACTTAGGAAAAAATGATGTAATTTACCTTTTTTACCATTATTACAAATGTCCCACCCAGTTTTAGATTGCATAGGCAACTTTTTTCAGCTTGTTTTAGAAAATAGAACCAGGAGTATTTCTTTTCACAGTAGGCAGGTGTAACCTTCTCAAATATTTTTTTAAATTATTTTTTAGTTGCTGGAGAAAAAATGTAATTTCTGTGAATGATTAATGTGATGAATTTGTTGGTCCTGGTCTTCTGCAGGACCGTGTAACCAGCTGAGGAACTGCCACATTGCATTGCCCATGTGTTAAGAAAGAAACTATTTTTCACAGCTCTGTATTGACAAGGCATGTGCTTTAAAACAAGTGTACTGATTTTTTAAAGTTGGTATTACAGTTATCTTCTTTTTTTTTATATTGATACTGTATTTAGACATCTTGAAGGCAGCAAATCATCACATAGGTAAGATGCACTTCAAGCACCACTTAGTGTTACTTTAGATGACCTTTTTCATCAAATCTATTAGTATTCAGCACAGAGATTTAAGCTATTCTGAGTAGCAATTTTTTTTATATATTGGAAATACTAAGCTTGAAAATTTACAAGAATATGACAATTTTAACAGTGCTTAAATACCTTAACACTGAAATGTCGGTTGGCCTTTTTCAGAAGATGTTTAGAAGCAGAGGAGGCACTTAGGTTTAAATACATCCACTTTCACACTAAGTGTCAGTAATCGTTATCAGTTTTAACCTTCTGAAAATCATGAATGAATCTGACAACATCTATCTGGAATGAAAAGCAACGTGGTGAGGCAGGGGCTTGCCTGGCAGCTAGGATGGATGTCCCCTCAGTGCAGCGTGGGCTTCACTTCACAGCCGGGGCTGTGGGGGTACAGCTGCGCACGCTGCTCGTCCTCCAGACAGGCGGGGGCTGCGCTCAGTGGTCAGCGCTCCCGTTCGTCTGGATTTTTGTCAGTGTCTGACTTAACCGCTGGTGTGTTTACCCGAATAAATACTGATCTAACTAGTGTGTCTCTGTTTCAACAGGGTACGTGAAGCTGCTATGACAAGTTTAATGGAAGTGACGCTTCTGCTGGTTCAGAATGAAGCAGAGTTAATTAATGCCAACATGTAAGCTAATTGTACTGCCTTTGTGTCTTATCTCTTACAGCTACCTGCCAGTCCATACAAGAAAGCATTACTTATGTATTCTATACTTCTTTACTGAGTGTAAGAGAACTTTTGATAGAAGTGCCGCAAGCTTGCGCCCATACAGATGCTGAGAGCACTGCATCTGTTCTTCAGAGAGACCAACCTCTTTGAGAGAAACTGGGTGGCAGTCCCAGCTTTGAAGTTCGGTGCATCTCTGAGATTTGGTCTATACTTGCCACCTCTGAAGTGCTTGCCAGTATTGTTCACTTCAACAGAAAGCAAACTCGCCCGCTTATCCAGAGCATTGTGTTAGTCATTTGGAATGTGATACAATGTGGAGATGAGTTTGTATTCGTTTCTATCTTCTTCCCAGAATTATTAGTGAGGAAATACAGAAAAAGATAATTTACACTGAGCTTCTGAATTTTACTTTGATGATACAATACTCCTTATAGTAAAAACAAAGCAAACTCCCCAAAACTTAATGGTTTTTAAGCATAGCTTGAGTTCAGCAAAACATTTCTATGGTGTTGGTTTAGGACAGAGCATGCCCAATGGTTAGCTGAATATATACGATACGTGATTTCTCTTTTCGTTGAAAACCCCCCAAACTTCAAAGGACGCTTTGAAGGAAAATACTGGATTCTGTAGGAATAACTAATCAACAAGTGCCCGTTGTCCAGGGGCTTTTTCCTATTGGTCCATTGTAGACATAGGCTATTCCCATGAAAGTTAGAAATGCGTCCCTGCCAGCTGGATCACATTTTCTAGATATTCTTGCTGTAACTGAAGGAATTCTATCTGGTTTTTGTCCCTTCTGAAGGTGTAAAGGGCCTTGTGGAACACACTGTTGTAGCTGAGAGTTCTGTTATGAATGTAGGCAAAATAGGGTGATGTTAAAAAGTAGCCAGAGTTGAGGAAGTGATTAATTTGGGATATATGAAGTTTGGGATAAACTTGTCCTCTGCTACATGTGCAGTTTTTTGCTTGAAAATGTGCTTTTCTCAAGGTTTCTGTTCTATTTTCATCTATTTTCATCAATAGTAATATTGACACTATGACGGTTTGATTGATCTATAGAAGGTAAAGCTTTAAAGATGCTGTCACCGTATTCATGTCTTACATCACTTACGTGTTCATTCGGAAGCGCTAAACCAGAATACTTCCATAGCAAGATATTTGTGATACTGTTGAAGCACTTTCAATTTACATGTGCATTCTAGTGATTGAATTATGTGATTGTTTCCTTCTTTGTAGCTGCAAACAGATAATGTGCTGGCTGGCTCAACAGTCAGCTGAAAAAATAGATAAATTTCGAGCTCATGCTGGATCTGTGTTCCTTACTCTTTTACATTTTGACCGTCCTCCAGTTCCACATATACCTCATCGGGAAGAGCTAGAGAGGATATTTCCAAGGTAATATATTGAAAAACGTATCCTAAACCAGTTAAAGTAAAAAGATACATGCACACAGTTGCACCTACCACAACCAACCTGGTCTAATTTTTGTGCTCAAATGCCTAAGACGTGTATGGAGGAATATTTGGTGCTCTTAAAATTTCATCGAAGTGTCCAATGAGTATGTGTAAACACATAAGATATTCAAAAGAAAAACTTCTAGTATGAGTTCCAGTTAAAACCACAGTTTCCTGAGGGATAGGTCTGATAGGCAGCATGAACTGTTAAGTTCTTCTCTGGATCAACCCCAATAATTGATGAACCCATCAGCCACTTTCATGGTGGATGGCAGAGATCGTGGCAGTAGTAGATGGGAGACCACTGGTAAAGCAGAGCTGCTGGGAGCTGTGTTTTGATAATCCTGCTGTTCGTGAAACGCCTGGTTTACATAAAACGTCTGGTTTATAATCTCATTTTCTCCTCATAATGAGAGAGCTGGAATTTATTGGCATCCCTCTTCTTGAATTTTTTTCATCAGCTGGAAGACATTGATTGATCATAATGATAATTTTTTATGAATTGTATTATTTTAACCAAGCTCTGGTTGCAGTAGTTCTCCAAGATGGAATTTCTAGTTAAAGCAAGGGCGAGAGCCTCTCGTTCCTGAATGGTGATTATAAAACCTGACTGGGATGAGGAACATCCAACTCTGTGTCCCCCTTCTGTTTGTTCAGCAAACAGAAGCAATCTCAACAACCTGTAACTCCACGTGCTCTGTCTGCGGGGCTGCGGAGGGGTGTACGTGTGCCAGCCTTTCCTGGGATAAGTCCGTCTGTATCAGTTGGTGACTAGCCCTTGGTGGTGGAGAACTCTGAATGGAACGCAAGAAAGAACTTCTTTTCTTGATGTAGAGAAAACTGCACGTGAAAAGGAAACTGTGGGTGAAATCCCTTATCTGAATCAGAGCAAGGGCTTGAAGACCGCTTCGCTTTACCGGCAGTAGGCAAAGCTTTGATTTGTGTTTTCCCCATGTGCCTGAAGACCAGTGGTTAATTTCATTTTTAGGTAATTCAGAGACTTTCTGCACTGATGTGCTGCTGGAGGATGAGGAGCGTATATACGCTCATAGGAGCGTATGGAGAAGTGTTGCGCACATATAAGATTATTTTTTGCCTTCCCCTTTCCCCAGGTCGGAGAAAGAGACTCTAAACTGGAATGCTGCATCAGAAGCTTTCCCTCGAATCACCCAGCTGCTGGGTTTGCCAACGTACCAATACTACGTGCTTTTGGGTCTCTCGGTGTCAGTTGGTGGATTAACAGAGACAACGGTAAGAACGCAGAGCAGCTTTCCTCTGTGGGAGGAAAGTGTGTTTACCAGATAAAATTGTTGACTGGATCGTTTAGCCTGTTACAATGGATATTGCAGATGGTTCTTTCTGTGAGAATTTCATATGTAACGTTTCTAAAAGAAATCAAATCATACTGTTAAACCTGATGGGCTTTGTATTTTTCATCTGACTTGCTGAGTGTGCAGGAAACAAGGAGTGTGGTCACTTTGTTTCCCATTCCTGGCCTGATAGAATGCGAGAGTTCCAGCCTGTTGGTCCAGTCAGCTCTCAGGATTATTTGCTCACCCTTCCAACCTTTCAGCTAAACGTTGTGGCTCTTCTTAAGTGAGGTGGATGCCGGTTTTCATTGGTAACCTGATGCAAGCTGTTACCTGTTCGTTGTCAGTATGTGTCAACGGTACGTTTGGATTTTTTTTTTTTATTTTGATATACTTTCTACAAAAGTTCCAGAGAAATGCCAGAGGTTAGATTACAAAGAAATATCATTCCGATGTCTCTCTGGATCCTCTGAGCGTTGCAGTATCTCTTTCATTCTTCTGTGCATGAACAGCGTCCTTATCACTGGTTTTGCTAGTTTGTTACACTGCCAGACTTTATTATGTGTATCCTTCTGGCATTGTTTATCCTGGAGAAAAGGAGGCTCAGAGGAACCTTCTCACTCTCAACAGCTCCTGAAAGGGGGCTGGAGCAAGGTGGGGGTCGGTCTCTTCCCCCAAGTAACAAGGGACAGAACAAGAGTAAATGGCCTCAAGTTGCACCAGGAGAGGTTTAGGTTGGACATGAGGAAAAATGTCTTCACCAAAAGGGTTGTCAAGCCCTGAAACAGGCTGCCCGGGGCAGTGGTGGCGTCCCCACCCCTGGGGACATGTCAAGGTGGTGCTGAGGGACAGGGGTTAGTGGTGTGACTGGTGCTAGGGGAATGGTCAGACCTGATGATCTTAAAGGCCTCTTCCAACTTAAACAATTCTGTGATTCTGTCCTATATTACAGCTGGTGTTGCTAGTTTCAGAGGTCTTCGTTTCAAGGTACTTAGCTTTTAACATTTTTGTTACTTGATGTAGCCTCAAATGGAACGTATATGGAAACTAGGGGGGTGAGGACGCAGTTCAGTATGGCACTATGGAGAAATACCAGACCAGTGACAGACTATTCTGGACTGTCAGTGAGGTCTTTAAATTGCAGTGGTCCTGTAACAGGAGGAGGAGGTCATGAGTCAGCGCCCCAGCAGTGCTTCAGAGTGTTTCTCATTAAGATTGCCGTCTCTAATTAAGAAAGCTGGTGGAAAAGTGCTAAGTGTCAGGAAACAGTTTTTGTGGAGAGAGAACAGCTCCTGCTGGGTTCACAGGAGGAAGGAGATAATCATTTCAAGCTTGTCTCCCATGGCTTCCACTCCTGAGTCTTACCACGAGCTGTTCAGAAGTGCCCCAGCGGCGGGTTTTGCCTGGTGCCGCGGGTTCTGCGCTTGTGATCAAGAGATGTCCATATGCCTGTGGGTTTTGAGCAGCTAATTTGGTGTCTGTGCACTCTCATGTATTTAAACCAATTCTGAGAATTCTAATGTTTCTAAAATAGCAACTAGTTATATAGCAATGGCTCTTTTAAAACTCTGAAAGCATATGTTTACTGGTTTGTGACAATAATTACCAGATAGCCAGTATAACTCTTAACAGATTTTTTTTTTAATAGCAGACATGCACATGAAATTCAGCTTTTACTAAAACGCAGTTAATTATAGGAGGCTCCACCAAAACCAGAGTTATTCATATAAATATAAAAAGGGAGGAAAGTTGTGGGGAAACAGACATTCTGGCTGCTAACCGAGGTCAGAGGAAAATTCTTTTTCAACGTTTTAATAACTTTTTTCTTTTTTAAGATTATGTTTGTGCTTGGTTTTGAAAAGTGTCAACAGTTCAGCCCCTTCTACTCCCTTCCCTTGGTTCCATCTGCCAGTATGTTTAAGGGAAACTTCTGAACTGTTTTCAAAATACGATTTTGAAATGTTAACTTGCTGTGACCCCACGTTCTTCTTTAACGCTGAAGGCTTGTTCCGGTTAAAATATTCTCAAGGGCTTTGGCTTTAGCAGGAAGATGACCTAATTCTCTTTCGAGGCAGACAGAAGTGCGCGGGAGCTCGAAGTGTAGGGCCCTTACACTTGTGTGGTGAAGTATGTTTAGTATTTCAAATGTGACATGTAAATTAGAATTTATGTGTCTTGCAATGCCTTGTGTTCCAAATGATCCTCTCAAAGCCTGTAGTGTTCTTTGCTGAATATCCAGGGACTGATTTAAAACATCAATAGAAAATTTTAAGCACTGTTGCTATTAAATCCATATGAAAGAAGCAGATTTTTAAAATCTTGGGTAAAGGATTATTCAGATACATGTCTGTGCAGTAACCTGGGCATGTTCTTGTGATCTCTCCTTCCTTCCCTCTCTTAAAAATATATTTGCACGTACACATGTGGACATAGAAGTTAGAAAGTTAGAAGATTCTTCTACACTGCAAGATAATGTGAGTTCAAATGTCAGTTTGTCCTGAAGTCATCTCGGGGAATTAGTAGGAGAAAGGCTCCATTGTGGCTCCGTGGTCAGGGGCTGTTCTTCCATAGCTAAAATTGCTCTGCAGTGTGTTTAGCAAGAGTAGTTCTTTGTTTTGCTTTTTAAAGAGATGTTCTGCAATGAGCTGTGTGGGGTATCTCAGAAACACGTTGGTGGCAGCCTGGTTGCTGAAAGAATTATGGCTCCAGCATTTGAAGTGATGTGGAAAACCAGAAGATGTCATTCCCTTTGGGATTTGGCATTCTGCTACATCGCCTTGGTTCAAAGGGCACTTTCTCTGAGTAAAAGAATCTTCTAATTATATATCTGGCCCACAATGATGCGCATTTCCTATGGCTGCATAAAAAATCCTCTCAGTATATGGAGACAAGCACTGTACAATGGTGTTCTTTCTCCAGTTCGCAAACCCTGCAGCTCCAGGGGTCAGGGGATAATTTTGGTATAATTTCGTTATTGTTGAACTACACTACATTTAAAGTTTCATTAAAGCACGGAATGTCCTGTGATTGCCCTCCCCCACAAAGAGTGAAAACTACATTTCAAGATGTTGTAGAAATTTTAAGTAAAACCTTAAAGAAACCCAACCAAACAAACCTTCAACCTATTTTGGAAATTAAATATAACACCTTTTTATATCTATCTATATGTATGTATGTACTGTTTGGAGCTTTGAACAGCTGTGTTAGTTCTTACAAATGAAAACGTTGGGACATTTGTAGATGATGTTCTAAAACATCTGGTCACCATGACAAATTGTATGCAAATTAATGCATATTTGGTTTGAAGGAACAGAGCCTAAATCCAGTTTTCTTGGTTGTCAATTCTTGAGCAAAATACATTTGAGAATAATTTCTGTCATTCTTTTTTTAAAGAAAAAATGGTGTGAATTATGATATTCCCGCTTCTCATAAAATTATCACTGACTTGAGTCTTAGATTTACTGGCCTCCAAAGATTTGATTTATTAAAGGAGTGATGCAAGTAAAACAAGAGAGACATGGTTTCACTTGTGCTAAAATTTAAATTATATGCAATTTTTCTAAAGTTACTGGGAAAATAGGCTACTGCCACTTCAATGCTGTAAATTTGTTGGGATTAGAAATGATCCAAAACCAGTGTTACTTACTGAGCGTGACGTGGTTTCTTCTGCACGTGTTACAGGAATGTTCTGACTCCGTGAGCAGATGTTGCCCTGTTGAAATGCTTCTGTGACAACTGGAGCCTTTAGCAATTGTCTGTACGTCTGATTTCATCCCGGCTCTCCCAGTGCGCTGGGTGCAGAAGGGTCGTTAGGGCTCTGAGGAGACTGGTTGGATGGGAGACTGGCAGCCGTTAGGGTGTGTCGATCTACTGAACATCTCCAGGACAGGCGCTGCCTTTCGCATTGTGCCCCGCTGGCTTTTTCATCAGGTCTGTGCAAGACAGTGCTGCAAAGTAAGGATCAGCCCTTCTGTGGGTGGGCATCCTGAGAGCAGACGGGTAGCTGAGATTTTGATTGCTCTGTAACAAACTGGCTGCCTAAGCTAGTTCTCTTCTGGTCTTATCAGTCCCACTTACTGCCTTGAGACTGTTCTAAGTCTTGTACTTCAGTTTTGCAACAAGCTGCCTAGGAGACACGCTCATGAAGTTCTGCGCAGGCACCTTATCTGTATAGCATGCCCCTCTCCAGAGCTGTGATTGCCTTCTCCCCTTGCTGTAGCCACACGTCCTCATACTTTTCCCCTGGTTCAGGAGATAAAATCCTTAGGACTTTTTAATCATCAGATTAATAGACCCTTTGAACACTGTTGTTGGCTTTATCAGGTGTTGTCTGTCACTGAAGTACCTGGTATTGGCTTAAACGATGGGAGAGTCAAACCTTGGCAAACTCTTTTTATCGTGTTTAATACGAACAAGGTCATTCTCAGGCCTCCTCTTAAATTCTTACCCAAAGTTGTTCCAGTTCCAACCCATTAACCTCCTAATTTCCTTTCCCAGTCCTCGTGGAACCCCGGGGAAAGGTAAATGTCACACATGCGATAGTGTGAATTCTGTGTTCTGCACAGATGAGGGAGAAATGTGGCAATGCTCTTCTCTGTAAATCCTCCCGAGCGGGTACGGTTATAGCTCAGGTATTGTCCCCACAGGTTTTTCGGGACAAGAGCAGTGTTCACCTCAGGAGGACAAATGTAGTGTTACCTTGTGAAGTTGGAGTTTCTGTCAGTAAAGTTCGTATGGTTCGTATTTGGAAAACGACCCATTTTTAAACCTCCCAAGCAGTGAGGTGATGGTTTACCCACCACACCTGTACTTTTGTGTCATTTAATTACTTGCTAACGAAGAAATATTGCCTTGGTTATACAGCTTCTGTGATGATCCTGCTACTCCACCTTGGTTTCGCACAGCTGTGGAACGTCCTGCGTGTAGCTGCCTTGCCCTTTTCTTTTGTGCCCGTTCTTGCCTGTCAGTCATTCGAATCTTTTGGGAAAGCATTGAGTAATTAAGCTTTCTTCAGAAAGTGGTGCGAGATCTGCAAGGGGTTTTAAAAGACAAAAGAAGTAGGAGAGGAAGCTCCATGGTTAACCATAGACATTTAAAGATGATCTGCCGACACTTGACTCGGGTGTAGCCTTCCTTCTGCTTCTAATTGATCTCTGCTAATGCAAGGTACTAACACAAGATAGTTCTTTATTTGTCATGGTTTTAAATGCACAGATTGATTAAAGGGTAGTAGGCAATAATTAATCAGGTCTTAAATTTTCAGGACATCTCTCCTTAGAGTCGTGTATCCTGTAAAGACCTTTCAGTGTAAGGATGGGGTTTAGACGCAGCACACAGGGAACCACACCGACAGTTTTCTGGCAGCCCTGTGCTTTACAAGTAGGCTAAAGCTTCTGAAAACAAGTTCAGAGTTTTGATTCGAGGCTAAAATGTTCCTCCTCCTCCTGTGCTGATGAACCCATTACTGCACGTTACTGTATAAAATTTCAATTAGATCAAATGTTTAGAGATTCCTCTCTTTTGCTTTCAGGAAGACACTTGCAAGACTTCTCATACCGATCTTACCTTTTTTCTTTTCTTGACAAAGGGGTCAATCTTGAGGGAACTGATTGAATGAGCTCTCAAAATGCTGTGTACGAGCTTCAGAAAGAAAACCTCCCCTGACTGAATAGGCCAGTTTACTGCTTACAGCCCCCTCTTGACTCAGCAGAAAATTATTGAACACTTGCAACTAAAACTGGAAGAAGTTTGTACTTCAAAACTGATCTGCCCCACTTACCATTCCCACAGCCCCCTTCATGTAAGCCTGTTTCTTATAGGGGGGCACTCCCTAACCACCCCCACCCTCCACCTTCCCTAAGCAGCTTGACCAAGCCCCGGGAGAGCTCATAATCCTTCACAGTGTGACCTCCCATATGTGAAGGGGCCTGTCAGCAAGGTGGGCAGAGGCAATCTAGCAGGGGCTGTTGGGACAGGACGGGGGTGATGGTATTGCGCTAAAAGAGGGAGATTCAGAGTAGATCTAAGGAAGAAATTTTTGACTCTGAGGGTGGTGAGACCCTGGCCCAGGTTGCCCAGAGAGGTGGCAGAAGCCCCATCCCTGGCACCATCCCAGGTCAGGCTGTTTGGGGCTCTGAGCACCCTGCTCTGGGTGCAGATGTTCCTGATCAGAGGGTTGGACTGAGTGAGCTTGGAAGGTCCCTTCAACCCAGACCAGTCTGTGGTTCTGTGATCTTGTTTATCCTTGAAGAGATATTTCCTGGAGGTAGTTTCTGTAACAGAAAGAAACAAATCTTTCTTCTCATCCTCGAGGGAAGTCAGTTAATACTGTAAAAGATGCGCCTGGCAACTACAATTCCTACCTGTCCCAGAATGGAACGTGGTGGCACTAGCAGAGGTGTGCAGTCCTCGTCCCGCTGCTCCAGGGAGTGCTGATGGCTGCTCGGGGACACGGATCCCGCAGGGACTCTTCGTGCTGCAGGTCCAGGAGAGAACTGGCCTGGCTTGGGCTGCCAGTGCTGCGGCTCCAGAAAGCTGGGACCCGACAGCCAGGAGCTGCGGAGCAAAGGCTGCGATACCCAGCAGCTGGTGTGACCCAGCTAAAGCCTCCTCCTGCCCTCCTTCCAAACCAGCCGCTGAACGGGCTGAAGTCAAACCAGCAGTCATTAGTTCTGAGCTGGTTTTAATTTTTAACCCGAGCTTACTGCTGGTTTGTGTGGCTCGCCCCACGCCCCCAGCGCCTGCCTGCGCTCCTCAGTCACGTCAGCTTGTTGAACAAACATCACCTCTTGAACTTACCCTGCGCTCTGTAACTCGCCGAGCCGCAACACTGCTACTGTTTGAAGTAAAGCAGGATAACCAGGGCGCTCTGGGGATGGTTTCTGTTGAGAGAAAGAAAATAATGAACCTTTAATGTGGTCTTTTTCCCGAAAACGGCAAAACTTAAAAAGGAAAAAAATCTCTTCCTTGAAAAAGGATTAATGAAAGTAAAGCGGCCATTTTCCTCTGCAGGGTTGTGACAGGATTTACACACTTGGCTGCGGTGGGAAGAGTGTTCGCAGTGCAGGTGTGAGGGGTGAGGGAATTCTGTCAAGTCGGAGTTTTGGGGTGTTGCAGCGGGGTTTATTCGCTGCGCCCTCATTTGAGGTTCCTTCTGTTGCAGCTCAGATACTCCGCCCAGAGCCTTTTTGACTACATGAAGAAAATCCAGAATGATCCCAGTGCCATGGAGGGTTTTTGTGAGACATTGCTCAAGGTCTTTGAGGACAACCTGCGGAACGACCGGTAACGTTGTCCCTTTGCTTCTTCCTCGTTCTCGGCAGGACGGGGCTGTCAGGGTGTGCGGCACATCTTTGCTAATACGCCTGGCTGAGGAGCGCCTGAGCCGCGTGAACCTGCCGGGACGACCTCTCTGGGCCAGCAGTACCTTGGGGAAGGCGTGTACCACAGGAGCGAGGGCAGGAGCTTTTACCCGCAGTGCGAGGAGCCCCAGTTTTTGTGTAGTGCAGTGCTGGGGAGTGTGTATTGCTGCTCACTTCCCAGTGCAGCCCAGTCTGCCTTTCATGTCATGTTTCTTCACAAATACTTGAAGTATAATTTTCTTGTGAAGATTTGTCTTTAAAGGTGACTCATTCTGCATAATGAGATTAATTTCTCTAAGCGTCATTTATCAAACATGTGTAAATACAAAATAGTCCCTGGCGGAAAAACCCACAGCTATTAATAGAATTTTCTTTATTTTTGCGTTGTTTCTTGTCTCAGCTGTTGAAATAGAAAACATGACCGTAGTTCCTCCAGCTGACGGGTTGTGTGGTGGTTCGTTTGCTAATTACCTGTTGTGAGAAGGTGGTGTAACTTCTGAAACATTTTGTTTATATACCAGAGAATAAATTGGTATTTTCTACTACAGTTAATTGTGTTTTCAGGACCCTGCAAGTTTAAACCAGGCGAGTTGGTAATTAGGTTTTTTCCTTTTGGCTGTAACGGAACGTTCCCCTCGCAGCCAATGAGGACGATTTTGCCAACACACCGAAGTTACCGAGCAACCCCCCTCTGTAAATTAGAGTTCTAATTTAAATATGTGTAGGTAGATAGGAAGTTTCTGTCTTTGCTTCTAATTAAAAATAGTGCTTACGTGTATGCCAAGAGGTGTATTTACATCGTTAAATGATTTTCTTTCATCAGGGTGTCTGTGCCTCTCCTGACTATGCTGGACCAAATGCTGGCGAACGGCTGTTTCGATATATTTACCACGCAAGAGAAGTAAGTTGCTGAAAGTCTCTTTTGTTTCTTTTCCACCATGCAGCAGGGCACGAGTCTTCGACTGGCTGCTGCCCAGTGTCGCTCTGGATGTGGGTGTGCAGGAGGGTGTGCCTATGGACAGAATGTTTTAAGTTTCCCATAGTGGGACAGTGTGACAATCTCTGGACCAACGGGCCTTGGTAAGATCCTTGACTCAGATCAGTGCAGAAGCTGGTTATTGGTTCGTAGTTTAACAACCAGGCCGTTAATTTGTATGTCTCACCCGGCAGCTCGGGCCAGTATTGGATCCATTCCACTTCTTTCCTTCCCTAGTTCCTAAGCACGTGCTTTTTGGGCATGTTCCTCACCGTGCTGTCACGGTGGCAGTGGCAGCATCCTGTTGTGATGCTGCACAACAGAGCACCGACAAGCCATTGCTTCCAGCACCCCAGTGCCCTTGTGCACCTGAATACCTCCAGAGAAGGTAACTGAGACTCTAGTAAGAATGATAAACAAGGCACGGCCCAGCTCTTCCACACCGAGTTCAGTCTTCTGAAAGTATTTCGTTCAGGAGTGGATGGACATGAGCAAGAGACTCCAATGTGAAATCATGGGGGTTTGCAGATGTTTCAGAAGAGAAAGATTTTAACTTCAGTAATGTTAAAATACATTCAACAAACGCTCTCGGGCAGCATCTTGGCACATCTGCTGATAACTTGTAGGGTTTTACAGAGCTGTGAATCCTACGAGCGCTGGATTTGGGATCTAAGTAAGAATTACTCACAGCAGATAAATTAGAAAAGCTTTTACCCCTCTGAAAGTTTTAATTGAGTCTGCTCTTGTTTTGAAGTGTGTATTTAGATACTTTCTCTGAAATGAAACTCGGCAGTCCTTTCTTGAATGGAATTTAAATTTAGTCCGATACAGATGGAATTAATATTACTTGTTCAGTTTGGTGACCATGGCAGTGGTCGGGGTCTTCACACAGGCTCCAGCCTTCCCTGCTGGGGAAGGTGATAGATTGTGGGTGGAAACCCCAGGTAAATTCTGCCTCCTGCATCACGGGTCCCTAAACAGCACATGGTGGCATCGCTGCATTTGCTGTGTGAGCCTCAGGCTCGGTCCTGGGGTGCCACTGCAATGCAGCATTATAGCTACCAGCTGCTTCGCAGTCAACTGTCGCATTCTAAAAAACGATCTGCAAATGCATCTTGAAGTTCCGCATGGATTATCTGCACTACTCTGGACCTTCCTGGGTTTTTCTAATAAAACATCAGCAGTCCAGAGCAGGTAATAACCTACGCTGCTTAATTTAAACCGGATTAGTGGCTCTTGGCTGAACGAGTTTGGCGCTCCTCAGGAGCTCAGTGCTCCAGTTAAAGCACGCTGCCACGTGGTGTCACTCCTGCCCTGCAGAGGCGTGACCGCGGTGCCTTTTCCTGCCTCCTCACACCGCAGAGCTCATAAAGGTTAGAATATGCAGCTTGACGTTTCTGGCATCGTTTTGTAGCTGAGTTTCAGCTCTCCCCACGGCTGCTCTTGCCATCTCTGTACGGGGGCCCAGTGACCCACTGGGTGTTTCCCCTCCACTGCCGTACTGCGAATGCTCATGTTTAAAGAGCGATTTATTTGTGGTGCGTGGGTCAGTCCTGTGCCAGGGCCCGGCCAAACCTGCCAGCCGGGAAGCGAAGTGTAGGGTAAATACCTGTCCAGCGGGATTTGAAATGAATCGACTTCAGTATCTGCGGGGTAATCAAAGGTGGCGGCAGGAGCAGCTTTTCCTTGTCGTGCTTGGCTTAGTTTGAACCCGTGGTATGAAAAGAAAAGCTCTAACTGCCATTTTTCAGGCTGCTATTTCCTACTTGTGTGAAACCAGCATAAACCTGCACGTCCAGCATGAGTGAACTGGCAGGAGTGGTTCATACTGCTACATGACAAACGGCGCTAGAGAACCACTCCAGGTTAAAAATACTCTTCTCAATAAAACTCGGCTTGAGGTCGCTCCTCGACCTGCTCTCACAAGTTGTGCCAGTAAGGAGGGAAGGGGCGG
>NW_010413351.1:120854-124442 GCF_000710305.1 Buceros rhinoceros silvestris | reverse complement strand
GGGGGCAGTGGGGGCAGGACCATCTCTGCTGGCAGCGCTGCAGGTGTGTGCTGGCCTGGAGCGCTTGTGAAACTGCAGCATCGTTCACCTGCTCTTCCCTCGCACCCCAAACCAGGCAGTAGTTTTCAGCTGAATTGTAACTTCTTCTCTGTTGTAGCACAACCTGAAACCTCCTGGTTGCACCTCAGTGTGCACTGTGCGTTTGTGGAGCCGAATCTGTACTAATGCGGGGAGCGGTCACTGACTGGGGAGGCTGCTGGTGGCGAAGGGCGACACGCTTGGAAGAGCTGTCATGAATAGTGCGGGGCATGTTGGGCTGCTTTCGACTCACCGGTGGCCGCTCTCAAAAGGTGGCGGTAACTGTCAGCTGCCTGCTGGTAGTGGTCGAGGGAGAGGGAGAGTAAAGGAGAGGGAACTGAAGCCACCTGCAGACCTGGCGCTGGAGCATCATTCTCTGGTTGCTGCCTCGTGAGTGAACGATCGCCGGAGATGCTCAGTCCAAGAGCCCCGGCAGATCGCTGGTGCCTGAGGAAGTGCGGGCCGGTTAGTCCCGCACTCGGTGCAGGTAACACACGGCCTTGGAGGACCGCTCAGGGTCTGAGGCTTTCTGGAGTAAAAGTGGCATTTCTCTCTTCCGTGTATGTATTTTCTGTACTCAGCAGAAGCGCTCAGAGTACCCTGAGCGTACAGAGTTCTTCCGGGGGTCTCGCAGTGTTTGAAGTGCTCTGTCCCCACGGGTCTCCCACCGAGGATTCCTGTGCATTACAAGCTGCTGTGGGGTTTTTTCAAGCAATTATACTGCTCTTGTGTGATAAGCCATGAAGTAAAGGGGATGGCAGTGGCTTCGCGGCCACCCCAGGTGATGTCAGCTGAGCTGCCGAAACGCGGCTCACCTTTCGGAGGAGAAAGCCTGCGCCTTTCGGCAGCGCCGCGTGCGCCCGGCTGACATTATGTAAAGACTTTAGACTGATCCCTTTTCCCCAGATGCCGACTGTTTCTGCTGGCGCTGCGCCCACACAGGAGAAGGAATTTTCTCAATTTCCTTTAAGGAGGCCAAGCTATTTGAGTCATTTGAGATCACACATAGGTTAGGTTTAGTTATTACAAATGTGGAATTGGCCAACGACAGAAAGGAAAGTGCATCTGTTTTAAACACAAAATGCTGCACATAAGGTTACGTGTGTGAAATTTGTTCCAGATGCTCTCGTTCCAATTGGTCTCTTTGTTGCTGTAGCTCTCAGCGATGTCCCCATTGTTCAACTAGTTTAAGTCTCACCTCATTCACTGTGTTGCTGGAGCCAGGCCTGCATCGCAGCTAGTGTGATGGTCTTTGTGTAACTGGGGGCGGGAGGAGGAGAAATTTCAGTGAGGTAAGAAAATCATCCCTGCTCTGCAGACTGAGAGAGCAGATTTGCTCTCCCTCATGTACCTGGACAAATCCATGTCCGCAGACGCATGCCCAGACTCACTCATGCAGATGTCTGTCATCCTCATCACGTGTCTCCTGCGCTCGTGTTTTCCGTGCTTAGCACACCCCTTAACGTGGGGAAACTGCAGACCTGACTGCAGGCAGCGGATGGCACGGAACCTGCTCCTTCAGATGTGATGAGGTGTTTGAGCCCAGCCCTCCCCAGACCCTTTGCTCCTGGGAGCCACTATCAGCTCTGAAAATGGCTCATGGAGCCGCAGTGTCCCCAGGGCAAACCTAGCGATTTCCCCCTTGCGGTGTGGTTCTCTGGGCAGCACTGAGACAGCCGGAGACAACTCCTGTAGCTTCATGCTTCCATGGGCCGTTGTTCAGGTTTTTTAACCCAGTCAGTGTTTACCAGTACATGCCAGTGTTTTGTTAAGAATTTTTTAAAAGTAATCAAGATCCACTAATTCTTGTCTGGAAAACTATATATAACAGGGTGCATTAACTTAACCAAACATCGCGTCACTCCTGTAAATATCTTGCTCTAAATGTTCTGTTTTTCAGCAGATCACACCACACGGTTCTTTGGAGTAGGGTGGTTTTTGTGGTTTTATCCGCAGCTTTGAATCATGGTAGCACAGAATAAATGTATTTTTGCTTTCTGCTTCACACACACAATGCAGCGAGGTGTCCAAGGTGCGCAGCCCAGAGGGAACTGCACTTGCTAGACAAGTACCAAATAGTTTCTTCTGCATCTGTGGCACTTCAGCTTTGAGTGCAGCAAGTAAGAGATTAAATAATTTGTACCGGAATAAAAGCAATATTCCCTCTTTACTTCTCTTTAATAGATCCTTGGAATATACTAACACCACTTGTGTTTGTTTGAGTGTCTGGGAAAGAGCTGTGAGAATCGCGTTTCCCAGGCTGGGTAGAGAAAGAAAAGAATTTGCTAAATGTATTTAAAGCTGGCTTCATGACTCGAGCACTCGACAGAGCTGCAGGCCCTGGCTGGAATCACTGGAGGAATTCGGGCTGCAAAGTGGTCGAGTGGTTAAGAACAACATTCATCCCCTTTTACGTAGAGTTTGGTTGAAGAAACTTGGGGAATGACCAAAGCACCGCAATGATACACAGACTATGTAATTTTTACTTGGCTAGAGACTCTCTTAATTCTGCTCACACCACACTGTGCTGTGAAGACAAGCCGTGGCCACTGTCATGCGTACAGGGATGAACGCAGTTCATGCCGCAGCATACAGGTAGTAGCAATGTAAATAATTAATTTCTTCCTTCCCTGTTAAAAAAGCCGCACAAAAGGCCCAGTCACATGGTGGCCAAATGCGCCTGTGCCGTTACCAGAGGTTCACCCAGCGCAGGGCGTGCTGTAGCAAGCAGCCTGTCTGCTCTGCATCGTGTCTCCCTCCTCTGCGTGTTCCTTTGGACTCTGACATCATTAAATGTGTTCGAAATTCTACCAACATCTATTGCTCATCTTCTTCTCTTTCCCATTTCCAGCCATCCCTTTTCAGTGAAGTTATTTGGCCTTTGCAAAGAAGAGATCAAAAGATCCAAAGACATCCGGAAGCTTCGTTCCAGCATAGGAGTGTGAGTTATGAAATAATCTTTTCTTTGCTCGTGTACTGTGAAGAAAATGTAAATTACCAGCTGTAACAGGCAGGTCTGTGTCACGTGAAATTTAAATGGAAAATGCACATAAATCCATCTATGAGAAGCCTGTGAGAGCTCTGTGTACTTCTGGGTGGTTGGGGAGAAAACAAGGAAGGATCTGATAAAATTTAACTACTTCTAAAATGTTTTTGATACTCTTAATGATGCCGTGAATCATTTGCTTTCTGCTTGTAGAGCGCTTGAGTCGGTGCCAATGCAAATCATTTATAATTGAGCAGATCTTGCATGTGCGCTCGAAAGAGCTGAAACCATCTGCAAACCCATTGTCCGGCCCTAGGGGAAGAGCCCTCGGTTCAGGAGGTGGAGGAGGCAAACCAGAACTGCACCGTCAGGAGAGGCCCAGCACCGGGCAAGGGCAGGAGGGGAGACAGGCCCCGTGCTGCAGAGCTGGGCGAGGGCTCGCTGGCAGAGCCGCGGAAGGTGACGCTGGAGTAGCGCGGCCCGGCACCGCCGTTAGTGCCTCCCATTCCAGCTCTCTAGTGGCA
>NW_010413351.1:120005-120715 GCF_000710305.1 Buceros rhinoceros silvestris | reverse complement strand
AAACCCCGGTGGGAGCCGTAGCCCACGTTTCTGATGTGTCTTTCACTCTGCCCTGCGCCACACACGCGCGGCTGCCCCTCTGCTGTCTGTGAGAGCTTGATTCACACGTGGGGTTTAGCGCAGACTGTGGTGCTGCTGGTCAGCAGCTTTAAGCCGTGTTTGTACTTGCCGTAGCTGTGTGGCAGCTCAGGAACCCGCTGGCATCCCAGTGCGCTTCCCTCAGTGTTTGCTTTCCCACACACTTGGAACTGCCATTTCCTGGGGCAGCACAGCTTCTCCTCCTGCCCCTTGTCCGAGACCCATCTTCAGTCTGGTCCTCAAAATGCTCTTTGCAGTGCAAAAAGTGCAAACAAGACCTGGGGGTTTTTATCTTTTCCAGGTTTTGTGGCCTGATTCAGTTTCAAGGAGACATGAGAGAGAAGGTTTTATTTCAGTTGTTTCTCCTCCTTTGCCACCCGTTTCCTGTAGTAAGTATTGAAGACATTGCGTATTTTATTTAAAATACTTCCTACAAATAAGAAACAACGTGCGTTAAAGCAGCATTGTTTTTAACAGATTAATGTGCAGGATGTAGATGGGTTTTATTTCTCAAGGGTCTGCTCTCTGGAGTGCTGCCACCGGGCACTTGCAGCGTTCCTGGCTGGCCCACATCCCGCTCTTACACCTCCTGGACTGACTGCTGTAAACCCGAATCGATTCAGGGGCCAAAC
>NW_010413351.1:117492-119958 GCF_000710305.1 Buceros rhinoceros silvestris | reverse complement strand
TTCCACCTCCTGGCCTGACTGCTGTAAACCAGAATCGATTCAGGGGCCAAACAAACACATCGTTTGGGTTTTTTTGACAGCACCTGGCACAGGGAAGACCTGAAGACCTGGGCACCGTTTCGTGCTCGAGGTCTCCCCTCCGATAAACGACCGTTACTTTGTGCCGTTTCTGATAGCAGCCGCAGGGCAGCAGCTCGGCATCAGGAGAAGTGGATTTGTGCTTTTTGTCAGGTGTGACGAACCCTTGTGCGGTGGTGGGGGTCTGGCTGACACAGCAGCTGGGGGGCGGCTCCCAGGTCCTGACATTGGTCAGTTTTACTGATTCCTTGTTGATAAGGTTAAACTCCTACAGTACTCAGCAAAGTTTGATACTTCAGCTTTTTAGTCCCACCATTTCCACTTCCTCCATGAAGAATCCCTTGCAGGAAGCACACCAGAACTGATGAAAGAACATTTCATCCTTTTTTCGGTAATTTACATCATAGGTATGTCTTGTTTTTACAGTCAGGTCAATTTAATTTGGCACGACTACTCCAGAAATAACCCAAGAATTTCTTTGCCTGCCTGTGGTTAGTTCAGTGAAAATACCCCCACTACAGCAGCATAAATTCGCTTGAGGTGCAGCAGTGAAGTTCCTTCCTGCAGCAAATCGCTGTCAGAGGCCAGAACAGGCAATAGTTCTGAGTATTACAAAGGTCCCGCCCTAAAATGACTGTCAGTAAAGGAACCAGTAATGGCGCTGGGCTCTTCCCCCAGGCCTCTGGACCCTTGACCAAAGGCTCCTGTGCTCTTCCCTACAGATCCGGAAAACGACGGCCAGCCAAGTGTACGAGATGTTGATAACCTACAGTGAGGTGGTGGATCCTGCCCTCGTGGACGAGGTTATGACCATACTCAGCGACACCAACTGGTAAGGGAAGTTGCTGCCCAATTTTAGTAAGAACTGAACTAATTTTTGTACCACTGAAGTTAAAAAAAAAAAACAACCCTGGTTGATGCCTTTGCTAACACCATGGGGCGGTTCCTTGCCATCAGCGTGCAGTTTACTGCGTCTAGGCCAGAGCAGCACTGCTGGAAGGAGCTCTGCGCTGAAGAGCGCACGCATACCCTGTCCCGCTGGAGGAGGTGGGTGGCTACAGTCACCCCTAGGGAAAGCAAAATACCCACGTTGTTCTAACAGCATAAAAAGGGAGGCGATTTGGAAGTTTTCCATGAAGCAGCGAGCCGGGGCTGTGCAGACGGTCCAACGGCACAGACAGCTTCTTGGCGTTGAGGAGCACTGGCAGGATTTGGGGAAAGGAAGGATTGCTGCGAGCTGGAACACGACCCCAGCAGCAGAACAGCTCAACTCTCCCATGAAACGTCGTTACTCAGAATGCTCCAAATGTGGGCGGGAGCAGGTACTCTCAGCGGGAACACTGGAGATGTTTCCCCAGGGTGCGATGGCATGAATTAAGCAACCACTTTTGTAAACTGTAACTTTTTTTTTTTTTGTTCCCTACTGCCACCTGTAACATCAGCTGCTCCCAAGGGCAGGGGAGCGGGTCCCGCTCTTCACAAGCAGCGAAGTGTCTTTCACGGGCAGGAGGGACTTGTGCTGCAGCGCCTCTGGAGTGACGGGGGACAGTCCCTGCAGTTGGGGCACTGGCTGTTTCCCCTTTCGGCACAGTTCAGTGTTGGGCATTAGCCACCCGCACAGTGGACCCTCAGCTGCAGCGAGGAGATGTGGCGTATTAAGATACTAATTAGTGTATTGGGTTTGCTGCCAATTAAATGATTTTTCCTTGTTATAGGCAGCCCTCCTGAGCCAGGGGGCTGCCACCCACAACAGCCAGAGTTAACACAGATCAGACACAGAGTAACGCCGTGGGCCGTGCAGCCAGCAGCAGGGTTCGTTTCGGCATTAATTGGACCCTCTGCCCGCAGGGAAGCTGAGCTGCCAGTAGTGCGAGAGAAACGCAACTGCCTCTGTGAGCTCCTGAAAGTGCCCAAACCGCAGCTGGTGTCCAAGGTAAAGTATGGAAACGTGCTCCTGGGGGTTTTCAGAGAAACACCACTACTGCTCAATTGTTCCACCAAAGCGCCTGTGTCCTTCTGCGCACCAGCAGCAGCTCCATGAACATCCCAGTGTGCCCCAGGAGGAGCGTCCTCACAGCTCCAGGCAGGGTACCTGGAATTGCTGAAGACAGAATCACAGACCGGTCTGGGTGGGCAGGGCCTTTCAAAGGTCATCCAGTCCAACCCCCTGCAGTGAGCAGGCTACCTTCAGTGAGGGCACCTGGAAGAGTTGTCTTAAGCACTTCCACACGTGCTGTGTGACATCTTAGCCAGGCAAAACGCGAGACTGAAATAACACAGTGCAGATGTTCCAGAAACGGTTCGTCTGCCCTTTCTGTGGAAAGAAAAAAGTCCCCAAACTTCCCACTCAATTTAACCAGCAAAACTGTAATGAGAGACCTGCAATCC
>NW_010413351.1:115400-117313 GCF_000710305.1 Buceros rhinoceros silvestris | reverse complement strand
GCGTGAACACAGTCCTTAGACAGACATCTATCCACATGCAGTCCCAGCTCATTTTAATGCAGATAGTCTGGAGCTGCCCCTCTGCTCAGCACTTCGGCCTGGTGAGGGTTTCGGAGTGGTTGGTTTCCTCTCTGTCTGAAGGGGAGGAGGCTGCACTGTCCCTGCTCTAGAGAACATGTGTTTGATGTGGCCATTTGCAAAGAAAAGCGATTGTTACTTTGAGTAACACAAGACAAGGTGAAAACATCCGAGGACCCCAGGCTCCTTCGCTCGTATCCCAGGCAGCCACGGGTGTTCCATAACCTCGCTCAGAACTACTGCTGTACCCATTTACTCTTTTATTGCTCTGCTTCCATAGTTCCAGAACGTTTTGGCCTTTTCAGTTATTTTAGAGTTCAGGCACAGCACCTGTGTGCTCATCGTCCCTCAGATTTTCCTAATAGGGCGGATCTTCATTCCCTTCATCATTGTCTAAAATATTTGAACACCATTGAGTTTATTTTCATGATGAGAATCATGAGCGGCATCAGTCCATTGCCCGGCCCAGCTCCACCGCAGGAGTGCCTGAGCCCCTCACAGCACCTGTGGCTGAGGGGCACCGCGGCCTCGCTCCTGCACAGCAGCTATGGGGCATCTTCACTAGTGGCGCTGCTGAAGCGCTTGTGGACCTAGCTCTAGGTGACATTACGTTACGCATGGCTCCGAGGTCAGCCACCTCCTCCTCTGGAACATGCTGATAATGCTTTACACTGAAGATGCTTCCTCGTGTGAGTACAGTCTGGGTATTGAGTTGTCAGTGATTAAAAAAAATACATATTTTTTTAAAGTATACTTTAAAAATTGGTCAGAGGAATAATAAATACTAAAGGCACCTATGAATAACCTTCACAGACACCCTGCTGTCCCCAGAGCACTTTTCTCCTCCTGTCCTTACCAAGTCACATCTACAGTTTTCCACTTTTTCTACAATTTTAGGAAATCTGCACTAACATTTTTGTAATTTTGGAAGACAGAGGCGTGACCTCTCACCTACAGAAGGGGTTGGTTTCAGAGCACAAGCTGACCTGCGCAGGGCTGCGTCAGGGCCTTCCAGTCAACTATCAGAAATGCTACATCCACGATGAATTCACTGATCTCAAACCAGCTTATTTCAGCTCCTTAATTACTGGGGGCTGAGAGAGGCCTGACAAGGGAGGAGAAAGCGGCCTCTGCCCTAAACGAGACCCAGCCCAATCCCCACACTGGTGTGTCGAACAGAACTGTCACAAACAGGGGCATGGGAAAGTGGGACATGGCACATGGCGGAATTTGGACTGGCACCTTTTCCTCCTCTTTTAATGTAAGCAAACAGTTGGTGTAACTTCCAGCCAAGGAGGCAGGCCTGCACCTGCCCCAAGAGCTGCTGGAGTTCACTCCCGAAGTGACGGTCACAGACCGCGAAGGCCTGGTCACAGCTGTCCCGCTGTGCTCACTCAGAGCGCACAACCCTCTGCTCTTCAGGAGCTCCCCCGTCCTGAGACCAGAGGAGGAGCAACAGAGGAGCCAAGCGCAGCACTGGGAGGCGCTGAATGAAGTTAACTGCAGAGGAAATCAACACTTTGCATTCCTTTCAACGTGTACAAATAACACCCGCTAAAGGGGGGTTATAGATTAAGGTGTTAAAAAGGACTGTAAATATTACAGCTTTGAGCAGCTGTATTTTCTTCTCCATTTAGTTTTTACTTAATTACTTGGTTGGGGTGCTGTTAAAACAGCGATACACGCGGCTCCTGTGACCTCCTGTCTCGTTTCCCGTAGAGCTCAGCGCAGTGACGTTGCAGGCCCAGGCTGAAGCTCTTGGTTCAGGAGCCCTTGGGACTGGAAGAGCTGGTGCTGTGGCCCCCTGGCAAAGCGGATGGGCTGCGACGGACCCT
>NW_010413351.1:95365-115357 GCF_000710305.1 Buceros rhinoceros silvestris | reverse complement strand
GGAAGGCTTGGTCTGCTGGCCCCCTGGCAGAGCGGAGGGGCTGCGACGTACCCTTCTGAACGAAGGCAGAGATGCAGCTACCCACAGGACAGCAACACCACTTCCTTGTTCTCAGTGTTTGACGTCATTATCTGTAGCCACAAGATGGCAGTTTCTTGGCATAGTTCTGTCACAACTGACCTGGGGGGTGATGTCACCACTTCTCCCGCCCTGGATGGAGCCACTGGGCCTGTGCTCGCTGTACACCCCGGCGTTAAACCTGACATGCTGCATTAGCCTCTTCACGGGATTGTTTGTCAGAGGTAAGAATGGCACCGCACCGCTTCCTGACAATAAAACCTCCCTGAGTGTCAAGTATCACTGTGGCTCGGTCTGTCCTTCCCACGTCCCAGTCGAACAGCCAGTCCCCGTGTCCCGTCAGCTGCAGTCAAAGCCTCTCTTCCCAGCCCTTAGCACAACTCACTCCAGCAAATGCTTCGTGTGGTAGATGAGCTCTAGGGAACTGAGGCTTTGCTTCTTCCCCCTGGAGGAGAGAGGTGGATGCAGCAGCTGCTCGCAGCTGAGCCCGTTTCTCGGTGACTGTAAAGGGAAGGTTGTAACATGGACCATTAGTAAGACTCAGGTAAGGGGCAGACAAACACACAGACGCTGTGATTGATTAATTACACTTGTATGGGACAGTGCTAATTAAATACCTCTGTGGCAGCACTGCAAATGGAGCAGGGGCTGTGTGTAACCACAGATCTATGTACAGACAGGGGAGGAAAAGCTGAAAGGAAGGAAAAATTCAGGCAGAGGAGCTAAACCGAAGCCTGTTTCTCTGTGAGGTTCCTGCTACAAGCTGCGGCAGTCGTCTGCTGCAGGTGTTCAGTTCCACAACTCCACCCTGTCTTTCTCTTAACATTCTTTCTTGCTTTCTAAGGGGATAACTCTAGCTTTCATTAGTCGATACTTCTGAAGCCTGCTCGCAGCCTGGCCCGGCAGATGAAGTTCAGCGTCGCTCAGCGTTGCTCACCAACTGAACCGCACCGTGCCCAGGTCACACGCTGGGCAGCAGCTGGCTGTGGGGCTGCAGCACCTCGGGGGCTCCTCGTGGCAGAGCTGCTGAAGAAACTCTCCCAGCCCCACAGCCCTTGTGTTGTCACACTGTCACTACCATGGAAGTTTCTAGCACTTTCCTGAAGCTCCTGGTTTTGTGCAGTTACTCCTGTGGGTCCCTGCAGCAAGAAACACACGAGCTGTGGTGGCAAAGCTGCCTCGTTCAAAAAACCTGGGCCAGTCCAGTGGAAACCATGAGCCTCTGGCTGCCAGGTGCTGCTGCGGACACAACTGCACCCCTCAGCCAGTCCCGAGGCCGGGGAGGCTGCAGCCGAGTGGCCCTGTGCAGGGTTCACTGGGGCACGCAGCAGCTGCTGCTCCCAGTAGCAGGGAACAGGTCGGCTGCAGGGAGCAGCCGAGGGCGCTGCGCAGGGTTTGCCAGAAATCCTCTTCCCCCTGCCCGTGCGCACAGGGTCCGCTTGGTGCGTTTTCAAGGCTTCCCTGTGGCAACACGCCTCTTGGGAGCTTGCCACCTGTACTGGTGGTTATTTAAATCAGAAGTACAGTTTACCAGTCAAACCGCGTTCAGTAAACAAGCGATGCACAGTGGGGAAATGAGCAAGCAGCCTTACCCGTGGTGTCAGCAGGACCTCCCTTCAGAAGGGGGGACGCATCACAAAGATCGATTTAACGAAGCACAAATTACTAAAGCATTCCTACACCCAGAGGATAACGCCGCTTCGCTGTCACGCCGTACCTTGGCTTTTAGTTGAAGTGGTAATAATCCATCCCTTCCTTCAGGTTCAGCATGTTCAGGTTCATTTCAAATGCTCCACCTGTCAAATCCTGCGAGGGAAGACAAAGAGAGTTAGTTCAGCCAGACAAACTCATTTCGGGGAGAGGAGGTTTTGGTAATTTGGTTCTTCAGACCACAGAAGAAAGTCCCTCAACATAAATAAACGGGAGCTCAGGAGTGTTTCCGTTCAAAAATAAATTCTGTGTTGAAAACTGACTTAATGTTCAAATTAATACGGGGGGGCACCTCTTGGACAACTCCTGCTGCGGTGTGGCACACGAGGGCTGCACTAAGCACAGCGCTCAGCTCTCGGCACGTTTCATTTGCTAATTTCAGAGGCTGGACCAAGGGAACGAGTTTGACAAGACGGTGATTTTTGTCCTTTTGGAGCAAGGATTAGCCTGGCTGGTGAAACAAACCTTTCATCGAGCAATTGGAGTATTTTGCATAGTTCAAGGTGTTTCCTTTGAGCCCTGGTTATGTTATCTGACCAGGAGCCTGGCATGAGCTCCATGAGCGACTGAGCCAGGCCGTGATGTCGGTCAGAAAACACGCCAACTTCTGAGCATTTCCACTTCGGTCTTCCTGGAGTCCTCAGTTCTGCTGATCCTCAGAATGTCACAAAACCCAGTGAATTAAAGCTCGCAGTACTATAGGAGGCAAGCAAGGACGCTGCTGGTGGTGGTTCGGTTGTCCCAGAGCAGTAGTATCAAAGTTTTAACAATGCCAAATGTTTAGGACAGGAAGTTACGAAAAAAGAGTCCAAACGAAACTGGAATTAGAGGAGGTGGAACGCTGGGCTTTGGTAGACTAACTGGATTAAAAAAATTGCTCTGGGATCTTCAATGAACCCGAGTTGAGAAACTGAGGTTTCTGGACATCCAGCTTCCCAGCTCGCCTCGGCCCCCTCAGCTGAACTGCGTATAAACAGCTCACACTGTGCGGGTGTCCTTGGACTCCCTCCAGTGAAGGAACGCTGCCATCTCCATCAGCGGGGACTCTCATCGCACAACGAGCTGACCTGTCTCCTCTGAACCTCTGCATTGTTTCTGCTGCCTGAAAGTGTAGAGGAAAGGGAACCCCGCGGGTGTACGGGCCAGCCCTTGCCCAAAGCAGCACGCTGTGCCTCGAGAACACAGACTAGCTCCCCTTCCTCCTTTACGGTGCTCACCTACCTGCCCAGTTCCAGTTTCACTAGCAATGCCAAAAACTGCAAAGATGACATAATCTGATCCAGCACTTCAAAAAACCGTAACCACCAGTCATAAAATCCATAATTGAGCTCTGATGTTTACAAACCACAGAAAAAATATGAACAACAGCTAATAAATACAATTTGGAGAGGGCAGGAAGGGGCCCGTGGCACTCGGCTGGTTAAGCAAGGGCTCCACTTACCTACGGTAACCAACTTCTCATCTGAGTGATAAGGCCCTGACGATGAAAGTTGTTGAGTGGGTTTTTTGGGTTGGTTTTTGGGTTTGGTTTTTTTTTTTGCTTCTTGAAATCAAGAATCCTTGATGATAATTAATCCTTTGAAGGGCTGGGTCCTAGTTTCACAATTCTGTTAAGAACCCAAACTGTTGCTGGTCCATCTGCAAAAAACTTGCCACTCACGTCAGCAGGGAATTCTGCTCAGAAATGGAGGCCCTGATTACCCACCTTCAGCTGCACTCATGATTTCATAAACCAAAGATTTTGCCAGTCAGGACACAGGGTGAGAAACAGTTGCATTTTGTTTGCTGAAAAATCAACCTGCTCTAAAGAAGGGTTAAAAAAATAAAGAGCCGAGATGCTACATGAAGTGGGAGAGTTAAAACCAAATCTTTCATTCCCAGAGCACAAGCCTGAGGTGGCAGAACAAGGCAGGGTTTTACAATAACTGGTCTAACAGTAAATTTACTGAAAACTTTATACAATCAAACTAGTTTAATTACTGAGACAGAAAAATAAAAATCCCTTTCTTTCATTTCAAGCACTTGGAATGCCGGCCAGAGCCGGGCACAGTACAGCAGTTGGCGTTCACCTCAAAGCGGGAGCAAACACACCGTGCAGACCCGTAGGGGAAGTGGTGCTGCGGCTGCCACACAATTTTCACAAGCTAAAGCTACGATTTTATTCTCTTCAGCAACAACTTAACACACACACGCACACACACAGAAAGCAGAATTTTGGCTGCAGCCCTTTGTGAAGGCATTTCAAAATGTGAGCTGAGCAAAGATCCCACGGGATGACTGCTGCTTCCACATGATTTTGTACGGTAACAACGTAACGCCAGGGCTAGCGTGGAGGAACTGCCTGAAAAAACAAATAAGCCAACACTGCTCCAAGTACACAGCCGGCAGAGCCTTTCCGTGCAAACAACCCACTTCTTAATAAACAAATCTAACCTCCAAAACTACCCTCTTAGAGCTGCACAAAAACACGCAGGGTCTGTCCACATCCAAACTAAAACCAATCCCCTGGATGAGCAGCAAAAGGCGAGACATCAGGCCCCGGGACACTGCCTTCTGCAGAAGGATGGTGCACAGAACTGATGCTGGTCAATCATAAAAAGCTGAATTTGGAAGTCTGGGATGTTTAGGAGTTTATTAATGACTTTTGTTTATGGAATTGGCTAAGAGGATCCACAGCACATTCTGCCTTACATAAACTTGCAGCGGCTCCGTGCCGCGTGGAGCCGGGCGGCAGTTGCTGCGCTGACAGCTGTACAGCTGTCTGCACAAGAAGCGGCAGCTGCTCGGGGGGTTTCTGTGTTGGCTTGTTGCAGGACCTGAAACACGGAGCTGGGTAAAGCTACTTGTCCTAAACAGTCTGAGAACATGGGTCATCTGTCCCCTCTCAAACGCAGCAGTTTTGTTTTCCCCCCACAGCATGCACCAGGATAGCGCCCTTTCTGCAGAGGAATTTTAGGTCTCAAACACCATCTTTCACATCAGCCTGGGGCTTTAACTTGTACCAGCAACACTGCACAGTTTGACTGGATAAACCTGGGTGAACAACACCCGAGAGGCAGCACTAGCTATCACAAAAGAGACGACATGAGTATTTTGTGTACTTATCCCCTATTCCGCTTTCTCCTCTGCTCCCGCTGTCAGTGAGCGTGGAGGAAGGCGGCAGGCAGAAAAGGGGGTTAAAGGAAAGCCCGGGGGGAGTTCTGGTTCAGCTGCTCCGTCAGAAGGCAAGGCACACGCAGCCTACAGACACGGCAGAGGCTCCCCCTCAGCACCGCACTCGGCCTGCAAGGTATTAACAGACGAATGAAAATGTTCAGTTCTCTGCTCTTCCCAGCCCACTGCGAAGCCGTTCCCTTTAGCAGTCAGCTCCCGAAGCTTGAAAGCTGCTGCAGCAGAGACCTGAGCGTTTTAAACCACAGACATTTAACAAACGGTTCTGTTTCGCTAGAAGGCTACTTTCTGTGACAAAACTACTACTGAAAACTGTGGCCATTCCATCCACCACAACCTTGCAAGTCATGAGTGGGGTGTCACGGACTGACAGCCTCCGTGAAGACCCCCAGGAGTAAAAACATACAGCGAGTGCGACAGTGGCTGAAAGAGGCTGTAAAAGCCATCCCTTCAGCGCAGCTGTGGGCCCCAGTGGTAGGGAAAAGGAGGCTCCTGCAGACTCGGGTCTGGAGTGGGACTCGGAGCACTGCTACCTGCTTCCCGAGACCCTCCGGTTCCTTTTCTCTCTCTGGGTTTTACACTTCTGACACTTTGGTACAGAAACCTGTATCTGTTTATGGGTTTTCTCTCTTTCTTAGGTCACCCGTGGTTTCTCAGGTGATAACAGGGTATTAGGCCCCACTAACAGAAAATCTGGTTTCAGATCTTTATTATAAATTTGTTTGTCTAACCACCCGATTCTCTGTCCTCATAGTATTAAAATAATAATAATATGGCACCATGTCAGAGGTCTCTGGCGAGGTTCCTATGACTAACAGGTATCTGTGTATTTAAGATCTGTAGAAAGGTCAGCTCCATTACGGACTTTCACTGCCTTGTCCTGCAGGTTTACTCTCAGCATTGTTCTTGTCTGTTCGGCCCCGTGTTGTTCCCCCGGTGTACAGTGCTGCTGGCACACCGTGCACACCCACCTGCAGTTTCCTCTGCACTGTGGTGGTTTTGCCATCAGCTCTTAGAACACCAACGTCCACAGTAGCCAACTGTGCCATCCAGCCGTGAAGCAAGAGGGGTAAGGACGTAACTCACCTGCAGTTTCTGGCTACTGACTTTCTAAAATTCTCCTAAAAAATGAGCTGCCTCAGAAGTAGGTCAAATTGTATTTATTTCCAAAGAAAAAACTGCATGTTACTTCAACAATACCATGGCCTGTAGTGTTCTGTGATCAGCAGGTCAAAAATGTTCAGTGGCCAGGAGTGGAAAACTACAACAGCAGTCATGGACCAGGGGTGTCAGGCAAGATGTTGTACAATAGACCCATTGTAAGAGCTTCACAAATTAAATCAGCTTTACAACAGGTTGCACAGATGTTTTGTCTAGGGATTTCCACCCACCATTAAATGTAGTATGAAAAATTAAATTAGTTGTAATATTACTGTCTTATCCAAGAGTTTATCAACAGCAGCACATGATAATGCCCCAGGGTACTTTCAGTCTGGCTTTACAACTCACAGCTACGGTCTCAGAGCTGATGGTGCAGTCGGGAGTGCTAAGTCACACGCAGACTGTACCAGATGAGATGAGATTCAGCTAATCAGTCTTTGAACAGATCACATACAGCATCAGACTGTCAGTGTTGATACGTAGCTGCAGGTTTTAGTTACTGTTAGACTTTTGTAACTAGAATGTATCTGCTATTTTACTTCTGTATTATCCCACAGGCTTGGCTTTGCTATTTTAAATGTAACAGCAGAATATCTGCTGGTTATCATCATCTAGTTACGTTATTAGGTCAGATAAACCAGCTGAAATAAGAAAGTTACCACAGTCAGCACAGAAGATGCTTCAGAACCGGCAGTGCCACACAAAACAGCTTTTAAGGTTTGATTAAAAAAAAAAAAAAAAAAAAGCCTTTGCCACACATAGGGCTGCAAAATATTAGGAATAAAGGAAGACAGGTTGCTCCTGTACATGCTCGTTTGTGTATTTAATGTTGTTGGGCAGAAGTAGAACAGATCCAAGCTCCTTCACAGAACCTGCACCATTTAATACTCTTAATACCGCTGTTTGTAATCCCCGACATACTTGGCACAATCGTCTTGATAAAAAAGGCCATTCGACTGCATAAAAGCATCTGGGAAAAGCTACCTACAGAAAACAGACAATTCTTTTCCTAAGGAGCAAATACCGATTTTGCACATGCAGCTCAGGCTAAAGGTGGCACTCACCAGCTTCATGCAGATAATGAACGGTGGAGTCGCGTCTCTGAAGTGACATACAGGAATCCTTGGTTTTGGTCTCTCCTGTGGGAAAAAGCAGAGGCTTCAGTAGAGGCACACAGAGTTACCTGTTAGCTTAGATTAGGAGCTACTAAGCACTAAAAGGGGGAAAAATTATGCTGAGACCCCGTGCCAAACAGTCCAGCTGGTCACGCGACTGTGACTTTGCCAGTCGTTTCAATACCCCTTATTTTCTTACCACAATCATTCCATACAGTTGGGTTGCTTTGAGTGAAGTTACATGTTACACCAGATCGGAACTAAGCTTTCTGCTGTAAAAAGAATGTCTCGCTCCTCTCCTCCACAACTTCTTCCTCTCCTCCAAGCTCTACTTTCAGCCCTTTCCCAGACAATTACCTCTCCGATCTGAAGCTACACAGCTTTAATTAACCCATCCCATAAAAGAATACATGTTCTTTCTTTTTTTGGCAGATTATTTTTCTGCCCCTTTAGCGTGCTGCATCAGCTTACTGTGCCGTTAGAGAGAAGCATCAGAGCAGGCACAAGAGTGGATACAAGGGAGAATCCTTCCCCCTCAGTGGGAGCTCTGAAATGGCTTATGCCCAACAGGGGCTTCACCATGGATCCAAGCTGCAGAATCGTCCAAGGACTCTCAGCAGTTTGCAGTACACTCTTCCTTACGACTGATCTGAGAGGATGGGCATGTCTTAGGAAGACAAATGTACAGGATTGGCAACAATTACACTGACAGTAAGACTGCACTGGTAGGAAGCGAGTCCTCAGTACTCCGAGTCAACCCCCTGAACTCCGATGGCTTTCCTGCAGCTGAAAGCTCTCATTAGCTTCCAGTACAGAACTGATTTTGCAGTTTCTCTAGCCTAACCACAGGCTGTATCTGAGGAGGTGCCTCTCTTCTCCCTCTACCCCTCTCAGTCCTGCTCCCATCAGATACAAGGATCATGCAGCCTCAGGGTAATTGAATTCACAAGATAACTTGCAGGAAAACTTTTTATTTTGAGGGCTCCTTTTCTGCCAGATCAGCTAACTGGATCCAGCCACCCTCCAGCCACAGGACTGCTAGAACCACTGTAAACAAAGCAGCGGGGGCATGTGGTTGAGGCCAGTGAGCGAAGTCAGACCACCCCTGCAGTTAGACTGGTGAGGCTGTAAGGTCGACTGAGCTCTCAGAAGACTGTCCTCTCGGGATCTGAGCCAGTGCCCAGGGAAAACCAGAACTGTCTTTTCCCCAACTGTTGTAGGGATTGAATCTGGATGAACCTTTACTCCAGGTCTTGACCTAACTGCCATCATGAAATAAATACTGCAACAAGGCAATTTTTTTTTTCTATATGGTTTGGGTTTTGCCATCTAAATACCATGCTCCCTTGTCCAGGGAATAAAATCTTGCTGCCTACAATTCTAGGCTCCCAAGGAACCTATTAAACTTTTATTCAGACACAGTATGACTATAATATACAGACAGGTTACACTTAGTCACAGCAGCTTTCTTTATCTTAATAGATATTTGACTGTTATCCAGCATGAGACAAATTCTACTCCCACTTAAAAGAAAAGGCGGTGCCTGAAGGCTATGTGTTACCCCATCATCAGAATCCTTTCAATGTACATATATTTCCATCTTTCTAAACTGACTTCAGTGAGGTCCAGAGCTTTGGCTCCATAGTTCACACTCCAGTACCGGTCCCCAGCTGTCTGGTCTCCTGTCACAGCCTCCTTACCAAAGTGAGCTGCCATACAATATTTAAAATCAGTGACGTATTCTTTCATCATGTTTCCCAGAACACTTCCAGATCGCATAAAGAATATAAGAGTACTTATAACTAACCTCAGACTCTTCGTAAGTGTAGAATCCTTTTCTTATTTTCTTTTCATCAACATCACAAAATGCAGTCACCTGGCAAAAGAGGAGCAGAGCATTTCAGTACCATTCTTTACCACCCGCAGACATTTCACCTGTGGTGTATCTCTGTCAGAAATGCCACAGGCTTGTGACTGAATGCAGGAACAGGGCAATGCACCCTGGTCCTCCTGCAGAGCTTAACAATTTCTTGAATCTTTTCTGGGTGCACCTCAAGAACATGGGCAAACTTTGCAGTTGTCTATGAGCATGTTATGTTTTTACGAACCAAGAACAGGTGAAGTAAGCTACTGACTGCCTAAGAGAAAACATCTGTGAGAGAACGACTTCACCCTCAGAAAGATGCTGAGTAAACAAACATCAGGGGCTGGCTGCCTCATTCTGGCACTTCCACGAAATGCCCAAGATTAGACAACACAAACCTTCCTCTCTCTGTCCACCCCAATAGCTGCCCACCCAGATAGCTGGGTATAGCTGTGCTGCACTACTGCTGCGGATGCTCTGCTCATACCAGCCACGATTCTAGGTCATAACGCACCAAGTTTGGGAATTCCTATGGTTTTGGACTTTGTATTTTTCATCTGAAAGTTCAGCAGATTTGGTGTTTAAACACATAATTATTGCTTCATTTTGGTCGTTCCTACTGTATTATGGCAGCATTATTTGCAGCCTTAGCTGCCAAACATTTCAGATGTTTTCTTATTTGCATTCCTCAAATATGCAGGCAGAATAAATGCCTGCAATCCAAAACACACAGTGGCCTCATTTTTGAGCCATTAGATCGCCAGTAACATTTTGGAAGACTTTTTAAAATAAAGATAGCCGTGTTTTCCTCTGACTTCCACTGGATCTATTCACATTATCTACACAGAACTCTTACACTGAAGCAGAACAGTTCAGATAGTTAAGGTCTTGCAGAAATCAATTTTTCTGGTGAAAGCTGGATAGCAGTTTTCCTGTCTTTTTAATTGTTGCATTAAAATTGATTAACAACACTTACTGCTGAGAAAATCTGAAAAGCCAAACAGCTGTTTGTTAATTTATTAAGCTAGAGAAGGCTGCAAAAGGCTGGCTGGCTCTCTGCATCTACAGATCTCTCACACATTTTCCTCCTGTGATTATGATGGTTTTCTTTTACCTAAAGCGACCTCATTCTGTTTGTGTTGAGGAGAACGCTGACACAAGAGCACTGGTGTTACAATGCTGAGCGGTTGCATTCTTTATTGCTGCTACGCTCCCGACACAGAGTGCCACCTCTGCAGCCCACAGGCAAAACCGCAGAGGAACACAACAGGGTCACCTGTGTTTTCAGGCAACGGCCCGAAAGAGCTGCATTCTCTTGCAACATAAAAGGTGTTTCTACAGAGATGCTTCCACTACGCCATGCAACGGAACAGGTTTCTATCCAAATCCTTAAATACCATAATACCAGTTCTTTGATTAAACATGAATGGAAAGAAAATGCAAGCGAAAATATCAAGGGACTACAAATACGGCTGAACGCCACCACCACCATACAAACTCTGTGTGGAAAACAGAGCTGATGAACTGGAGGGGGTGGGCAAGGAGAGTCTTTGGAACCACTCAGAGGTAGACGTTCATACCAGGAGAGCAGGTTGCTTGATAAACAGGCACCAAGAGAAATGAAGAAGAGAACTTTAAGGAAACATTACATCTTCTCTTTGGAGCTGTACGACTAAAGGAACCACATTACAGGCCAGCAGACCCAGGCTTTCCTTTGGATAATCCTGAGGCAGGGATCACTCTAAGGACACTTTCCCTTGTTTCAGGCATGTAATGGAAATAGAAATGAGGAAACTCAGGGCAGTACTAAGAAGTTGCTAGGCATTGTACAAGGACTTTGTGGCTGATGCAAGCTGGGTTAGACAGTAGCAAATACAAGCAACTCCTTCAAGCACCAAGACCAAGAACCAGGATCTTTCTTTCTTCTCTTGAACACAAGTTAATAGATCTCACATCCCTGGCCCTATTTCCATGCCCACTGCAATGCTTTATTGTAGTTGAAAAATCAGATGGTGTGGACTGGGCACAGTGAACTATATCTCAAGATTTCCTCTACCCATCTCACCCATCTCTACACACACACACACACACACACACACACACACACACACACGTGTGTGTATGTACATATGCAGGGAAGCAAGTCGAAGCCACTATGGAAAGAAAGTTATTTAGCTGTATACTTTGGATTCTGTGTTAACCACCTTTAAAATTCCCCAATATTCTGCAAATCTCAGTTTCACTGCTAACGTTTTACTGCCCTAGCAGCTGTGATCATTATAAATAAAATTTAGCAGGCTATGTCTTCAACGCCAACCCAAAAGACTTCTGGCAATAAATACAGTGCAACACATTGACTTATCTTCCAATAATTGAAGCTATTTTTTCAGTTGCTTAAACTCCTATAGATTTTAAATATATACGCGTCTGTGTCAGTAACTAATTCAGCTCTAAGATCCGTGCTGGAAAGCATCACGCTGTTCAGCTTCAGCACGTTCTAAAGCAGGTAACAGAGACCTCTGCCTACTGCACAGATTTCTTCTTAACATGATCAGTGTCGGAGAACCAGAGACAGCTCCTGTACCACTAGGTTACCGATAACCATAACACTTCCTCTCACCCTGCGCCATAACTCACCCTTCCACGTGGAGGCCCATCTGCAGACTACCCTTCCCATACTAACCCCCATCCCCAGGTGATCCAGAACACAAAACTCCTGCTGACAGCAGCTGGGGTCAAAAACACTTGACAGGCAAGTCTGTGGCAACTTTCCCTTAGAAGATGTGAAAGGACTGTAACCCTTTTTTGAGTTCCCACTAAGGTATCTCCGTGTATCATTTTGAATGGTCTCAGAGAGCTTAAATCTGATATTTACAGTATTATAAAACAGGACAGACTTGAACAGGCAATTTCTCTGCCAGGCTGTACACCATTTGGGTGGCCAAAATGTAAGTCAATTAAATTTTGACACATGCTATTTATTTTCCAATTAAAGATAATCTTTGTTTGGAATGCAAATACAGGACTTAACACTCAGTTCTTTATCCTATAAAGAGAACTCAAGGCATCAGGCTTATATGAGCAATTTAATTTCTACTATTAGGATAAACCCAGAGTTAGCTATTTATCTTCCTGCATTAATGGGCTTCTTTCTTCTATCTTTTATGAATACCATCTACCATACACAAACTACTGTGTCCCAGGGCGGGACCTATAATCATAAAGTCATAAAGCGGACTAGAGTTGGGTTTTTTCCCCTCCTTCTACTAAAATGGCTCTTTTGCAATGCCTCCGACAATACAACACCACTGAAGCTTCCAGAGTCCTCAGATCACGGTTCAGTTTTAAGAAAATATATAAACAAATACATGTTTTTGTTTTGAAACACCACTTGCATGAAAATCAGCACACTTCCAAAACAAAGAAAAAAGCCTTCTATTTCTCTCAGCTAAAAATCGGGAGACAGTAGCCACATATCTGTTATATACAAGCTACATAATTACTGTAAGTAATTTTTACAAATAAGGACTGCAACACACAACAACAACAGTGTAAAGGAAAAAGGAGAAAGTGTTTTCTCCCACATAAGAGAAAGTTTATATGGCTCAAAAGATATTTACAGGAAAAAGAAAGAAAATCAAATCTCTGCAGGGGAAGACACGTTTGAGGAAGATAAAAGCGCTTCTCTGGCTGGTTCTTTTTCATAAACAGAGCAGCTGCAGGAACAGACACGCAGGCTGGGACTATCAGACCTCCCTGTGGTAAAGGGAGATTAATGGGCAGCAGATTAATCCTACTCCAAACGCACAACCCAAGCAGTCAGCAGGAGAGGGCCTGGGGTACCGCTGTAATTACCGAGCTGTCAGAGCTGTGCTGCTGTTACACAGGATTTAATAGTTTGTATCATACTTATCAGCCTTGTTGGCTACTGCAGGGATGTTTCCTTACACTTCCCATTCCACTCACATTTCCTCATGGCAAAACTGAAAGATCAGCCTGGTAATGTCCTTGTACAGTGAATGATCTTTGCGGGATTTTATCCCCTCATTTTCACCTGGTCTGCTTTAGGTCTGCAACGATTACTTACAGAAGGCAACAAAACAGACAAAAAAAAAAAAAAGAACAACCCTTTTGAGAGTCACCTGCACATTGCCTCCTCTCCATCCTCATTACATCAATTGGTCTAATAAAATTCATCTTTAAAGAAGACAATCTGCAAAATGCCCACACAGTCCTATATGAGCAGAGTGTCCCCACTGCATTCTCTCCGTATCTCATGCAACCCTTCACTCATCTTAAACTTCTAGTGACTCTGTTATTTTTATAATTCTTGCATTCAGACTTATGTTCAGCCTCAGAAGCATGTTACTATACATCTCCGCAAAATTAAATCGATTTTGGCCATTCATGTCAAAACAAAGTAACCGACAGCATTATAATGCAAGTTTAAATAGATATAGTGAATAACAAACAGAGTGAGAGACACGCAGAGGCATAACCGTCCTCCAGTACACCACAAGTGGAACCACGAAACTAGCAGACAACTCTCCATCGCAATCGGAGTGATGTTCGGTATCAAGGTGCTGCTTTCATTCCACCTTGTTAGCGCTACGGCCACAACAAAAGCTGTGGCTATCTTTAAATTCCAAGCGTGCCTTTTTTAACCCCATTTAAAGGCGCTATTCCACTGAAGACAGCAGCATCTCCCCTCTTTGCACATACACGTAACAAAGATGCTCAAGAGAATTTTAATACCAGAGTGCTACTAATTAGCTGATGCCTATTTTGTCCTTTCCCCTCCTTTTCTGTCAGCTCCTGGAGCCCTGTTTTCAGCTATCGGAAATGACACAAAATGTGAATGCTGAAGTTCTCTTTTTAGCTGAAGTTTGATGGAGAATAAAAGAGCAGACAAGACAGCCGAGAAACCCTCCAGGCATATGTAGCATCCCAAAAAACATTTGGTTTCCATCTTCAGCTGCAAATTATAGACAAGACGGATGTGTTTAAAACAAAAAAAGGTCTGTTCGACTTCATTCTTGCAGAAATGCTAATACTGAACCACTGTCAACTGCATGAATCAAGAAGGGGACAGCCAGGAAACAGAATTTCCCTAAGAATACTGACATCCTGGTAATTAATTCATAAAAAGATCTACTAGTTGAATAATTTTTTTCTTGTATTGCTGTTTAGCAAAAATACTGAGCCTTGGACTTTTGCCTGAACTCTTTGGAGACAAAGCATTATTTTAACATTCACCATACAGATGTCTGAAGGAAGAGTGTTGCTTAGGTGTCCTTTTCTCTTTTAACACAGCCATAATTCACATTCAGACTGGTTTCCAAACAGACTAAAGTAATCACTTGTTAGTGAGTATGAACATACACAGACTGCTGCTTCCCCGAACAGCCAAATTTTTGTTTTCTAATAAACAATGCTGCTCAACATGCAAGATATTTATACTTCACCTAGTCAGTGTGAGAAATACAACTGTGCTTTGTTCGTCAGGTTATCAAATAGCAGAAACATTCTTTTTTGAAAGATGTTTTCTTACATGCCCTAAGCTTGACAGTTCAAACTAATTAATTCTCTCCCGAAGATTTATTAGAGGGTTTTTTTATAATTACAAAATAATACAAGTTGGATGTAATAGGCTGAGTGGGGGATGGTGGTATATTATTTATTCTAGTAGTATGTGTTCCAAATTTTCTACAGGTACTTTGTGCCAATTTAGAAAAAAAACTCTGCTGCGACTCCACATTCCAACAGAAATCGGTCTTATTTTTATCTTCAGTGAAACTCTGAATCTCAGTAAAAGGATGCAGCAACAGTGAAACTGAACACAGGGCACATTTTCAAGAGTCTAAATGGACTTAAACTATACAACTGAAATTAAATCTAGACAGCTAAATTATGCAGCTTATTTTGGCAATTTAACCCTATTTCAAAGGGCATTAGACCTTTAAGATCACATTGTTTTACACAACTGGACCTTCAGAGGAGAAAAAGGTAATTGTAGTTACATAATGCATCATATTTTGCCTTTGGGAATGGTATTTTTAAAGTGTCTATTTTAGATAATTGATGAAATCATATCCCAGGGCCTCCATTTACAAGACAACCTTCGATTCTACTTGTAGATTCAAAATGATACTGCATCGCTAGTGTTCTCCTAATTAACAGAATATAGGAAAGCTTCAATCTTCTTAAGGTAGTATTTAAAGGGTGAGACAGGAAAACTATTTTCTTGTTTTTAGAACTGGAAAGGATGAAGCAACTATTTACAACCTTTGTTCATATGGGATTTTAGAGTCTCTGGCAAAAGTTGTAGTAGATTAGTCACAAAATACCTGAGGGATGTTTGAGGAAAAGTAGAACATGAGTTTAACTCGCCTCCTTTACTGTTATTAACTTAGAATAAAAAGTCCCACAAATTACCAACTGCAAATTTTATGAATTTATTTCCTGGAACTCCAGCAGCATAATCCTTTGATTAGCACTTGGAGAAGTGAGATGCTTTAACTACAGCCTCTTGCCAATGATTTACTGTGAAACATGAAGGTATCGTTTAAACTTCAGTTCTGACTAAGATGCACAGACTTGGGATCTGACTTTTGGAGAAGCTAGGAAGGTCCAACGTCAATCGTAATGAGCCTGAACAACTCCATAAAACTAGTGCTTTAAAACCTACGGGTAACACTAATTTCATCAGAAATTAGCTGTCTAAAAGCTAGGCCTCTGCTCTCACTTCGCATGACACAACACAGCTTTTGAGGTTCTTTATCTTCAGAGAACATGGCAGACAGCGCATAAAGTTTGATTACTCTATGTAAGGTGTTAAGGATCAGACTGTGACTGCATTTTAGCAGTAGTTTCCTGTGGTACATTTGCAAAATGAGTCATACTTGGCCCATGCAATTGCCTCTGGCATGTAAGCTTGCTGATGTGCCTGGTATAGTATCCGGTAACTAACAGGTTAATGCCCAATGCAATATTTCAGTATTAGACTAAAGCATACTGGAATATGTGCAATTGTAGCCTTGACAGAAGCAAAATAGTATCATGGCGTGCACCACTGCCAAAGCAAACGTTATGTAAAGGTCAGCTGGAACGAACGTCACAACGCAGTTAATTAGAACCACACTGCCAGTGCAGCGGAGAGCGAGGGCTGCTCCTTGCTGAAGAGGAAGCTTGGGTTCCTTGGCAGAAAAATGGCAAAACCCAACCAGTATTAAGTTTCTCTTGCCCTTTTTATCATCTCTGCAGCAACATCTTGAAATTATCATTGTGCTTGCGGAAAAGGATGTGAAGTCCTGAATGAGTCACCTACAGATGTGGATGGCAAATGTAACCCAAAAGTGGGAAGGTGTTAAATCTTAACACTGACCTCCTCCGCTTTGGCTGGGCACAAAAAAAGGTAGAAAACCAAACAAAGCCAAAACCCCCAGCACATAAGACAGTGAGACACTGCTATAAAAGCACTACAAAAATCTACCAGACAAGCTGTTATCGCTTCTCTTGGGACTCCTCTTTCTAATTCTCATCATTTTGCAGACAAAAAAGTCCAATGGTTGCTAGGAATTTTGTGGAATTCACAAAGTGCTCTGCAAAACAGTAAGGAAGGAGAACATTTCATAACCCCCCAAGTCATGTGCACACTGTGCTCATGACCAAGATAACTCGATACATTTAATGAACAGTTCTGAACTCTGAATGAGGTAACCGACTGGAGCCCCACAGCATCTCATCACCTTTCTTCACACAGTTCACGCACTGCAGCGTGACGGCAGTGACAGAGGGATGGCACTGGAATACCAAGTAGGGAATTCAGGTTCAGTTCTTGTGTTGTGCATTCACTTGTGTTGTGTATGAGTGTCTCCCACATCTACTCAGTAATTTCAGCTACGGGGTATACAAATGTCTTCTGTTTTGTTTGTATGTGTGTGGTCTGAGGGCCACAACATTAATCAAGTCTCTCTATATTTGTCATTTTGTCTTCCCATCCATATTTTTAAGAAAAGAAAACACATTCGGTAATAAAATGAACATTCTGCGGCTTTTCATAAGAAACAGCCATTTGACATTAGCCTTAAAGCCTTTATCTAATAAAAAGTTGGTACACAAAAGAAAATGCTATAAAAACCAGATAGTTAAACTCAGACAAATCTCTCCTGAGAAATATCTGCCATTGCCAAACAGAAGAAACCTCCACATTTTCAACTGATTGCAAATTGAGTTAGACAGTCATGTATGCTGGTTTCTAGTTTCCTGTTCGCCCCACACTCTGCCTCTATTTTTAAACAGTTGAGCTTTTCAAAAAGGACTTACTGTACAACTGCTCCTCATCATAAAACCGGGCTGATCAGCATCCAGCAGGGACCTGTCCAGCATCCCCTTAGGAACCGGGCAAATATTATACATGTATGGATAATCCTGGACAAGGTAGTTTAGTACTACACCACCCAAATCAGGAGTTACTCCACTCACCCTGGGTACCTGGCTACTCCACGGTCAGTTACAGGGCAGCAGCCCACAAGCAGTTACATAGTATGTCTAACCCATTAGTGTGCTTAGACACCAGCAAGCAGGAACGCGGGTGCTTCTGTTGCACTACATACACACTGAAGGCTCTGAATAGTAATACAGCATTTTAAAAGAAAAAATACGTTATGCAGAATATTGAGAATTTCCTCAATTCATATTAATCATCAAGTAGTACTTTGAGGAAAAAAAAATCTTACAAGAATTTTGCTCTACTACATTAGAAGCAGCAAGGAGGAGTATGAAAGAGAATACAGATGTTACCCACTCTTCCTGGCTCACCTTTTTCCGATTAGCTGGTGACAGGCTTCTGTAGAGCTTCTTGCCTTGCTTGCCAGCATTCCAAATGGTGAACGATGTCCAGGAGCTCAGGACTCTGTCTTCAAGAAACTGGACTCGGTAATCCCAAATGGTTCCCCTGGAGAGTTAGAAAGATTTTGATCCCTAAAATTTCTAGCATTATTATATGCCTATATGCGTTTGTACATACTTACATACACATAAACCTGACCACACTGATTCACACGTGATACAAAAAAAAAAAAAAAATCACACCAAAGCATCACACTAGAAATTTCTGAGGGAAATGTAAACTGTTGCTAGGAAAAAAAAAAAAAAAGAAATTCTGTGGAAGTTTTCAGACAAAAATCCTTAGGATAGATTTGAAGCTGTTGCTAAACCACTATTATTTGCAAGAACAGAAATTCAAAGAGCGAAAAAAAAATTCAATACCAACAATTCCAACTGCCCCCCAGCACCCTGTTTGCCCATACCCATAACTCAGCGGATGAACTCTCTCCCTTCCACTCCACAACCCTGCAGTGCACACAGGCAGACTATCCCCTAAATCCCCGATGGCCTCTTCACGTTTCATCTGCCCACGTGCTCTTTCTCCTTTGCCAATGCGAAGTTGAAATCTCACAAATTCAGTGCCCCAACAGACCCAAATATTCAGCCCAGTACTACAATGGAAGTGCAGTTACGTTGTGGTATTCGGCTCAGGTCTTCCCCAAGTCAGTGCTCAAAGCTGCGGACACCCGCACAGCAACAGATAATCACTGAACCGCAAACCCCACCCAACACAGAAACTACCATCTGTTACACACGATTCGCGCTCCGAAATGTGCACGCACACGAGCAATCCGATTTTAAGAGTTCCATAGTATTCAGCAGCAACAGGAATGTGACTCTGCCTTTTTTTAAAGATCACTTTTATAAGAAATAGCGTTTCTAGAAAAAAAGAGCAGTGGAAATGTTTTCTTTTTTTTTTTTTTTTTTTTTTGTTGGGGGTTTTGGGTTTTTTTTTTTTTTTTTTTTTTGGTTGTTTGGTGGGTTTTTGGTTTTTTTTTTTTTTTTTTTTTTTTGAAAGAAGTGGTATGCCTCATAAAACTTAAACCAGGCTTTAGGAAACAGCCAGCTGACAGACGTCTGTGTCCAATTACACCTCTGTGTCTTCATGTTGTACTAAGTTCCACAACATAATTTAGGCCAAGTGGTTGAGGTAAACAACTGTGAGACTAATAGCAATGACCCGCCAGGCTTTGGAACCAGTGACAAGGGGACACCTAACATCCTCTGATACTGAAGACCCTCTGAGATCTTCAACAAGCTCAAGACAGGTTCTTTGAAAGAGACCTTGGGAAAGAGAAGGCAGCTTCAAAGCAAGCTTTTTGTTCATGGACCGTTCCTCCCAACTGTCAAATTCACTTTGACAACTACAACCTTTTTGTGGGCATGTATGCGTGTGTGTGCACATTTCCTACTCCCTTCAATCAAGCAGCTTTTAAACAGCAATTCCCACCTTCTAATGTAATATTAAATAAATTAAATAAACAAAATAAACCAAAATAGGCCCTGTAACAGACAGAAATTTACTGTTCCAAATTATTCTTCTGAAGTACCACTGAGGTACCAGTATAACATTAGAGGTTATTGAGGTTAATAGGTGTCCTAATTTGTTCCCAACAGTTTGTTAGCAAACCCTTGTACTATTTTAATGAGAGGAATTTTGTAGTTTTAATTGTGCTGTTCCTTCACAGCCCCGAGTTATACGCAGCCCTCACAGTACTAAGACCAGGGATTCTTGCTGGGATTACCAGTTAGCTCCAGAGCCCGCTTCACTTCAGCAGGCGATTTTTGAGCGCAGCCAAATCCTGCTTAGCACTTCATCATTGATTGTGGTGCACTAACTTGGAAAGAACTTCACACACAAATAAGCGTACCCAAGAAGGACAGTTACTCCATATAAAATTTCCACACCGTTTCAAGAGCTATGGCCATGCACCAGCACTTCAACTAATGGAGAAAACAACTTTGGATTTGATTGCAGATCTCTGCTAATACAACCACAAGCTG
>NW_010413351.1:94620-95275 GCF_000710305.1 Buceros rhinoceros silvestris | reverse complement strand
CTGCAAAGCTTTAGCTGCTGCTGGCATCCTTTGACACTTGCCATTCTCCATGTTCATTACATTCCCAGAAGGAAAGTTAAAGGAAAGAAATATGAAGATCAAGTATTTTTCCAGGATCACTTTACTGAAAATTTTAGAGCTTCTGCTAGCTTCTAAAATGGAAAGGCTTTAAAACTGATTTTACTTTGAAACGTGCCTTCAGAAGGATAACCCTGTATTACAGTCCAGAGGTACTTCAGAACCTGTCCCATTGCCTTGAGTGACACAGGCATGTTTACTTTCCTCTTGAGTTTGTAAAGTCAAGAAAGCTAAGAAAAAACAGGGAGCCTTACAGGGCATTAAAAAATTATCAATTACCTTCCATCTGTAGAGCAAATACTGGAATCTACATCCGAGCACACAGAAAATGTTTCTAACCATCACAAAAATGTGCCAGTACACCCAGTATCGGCTGCTCCCAGACTGCATGCAACCCCTGTCCTGGTGATGGGTGTCTGCACTCCCCAGAAGTCCCTACAGAGGTGACATTCCAGCAGACCCAATCTCGTTGGTCTTATCCACAAAGATTTCGGACTGAAGTAAGCTTACTGCCCCCATCTCATCTGTGAATGATACACTGACAAAGGCAAGCAGGGAGAGCTGGTAAGGGAACCGC
>NW_010413351.1:92236-94545 GCF_000710305.1 Buceros rhinoceros silvestris | reverse complement strand
ACCGCTCTCAGAAATAAAAGGATATGAAAGTATTAAACTACAAATTAATTAGATCACTGTTCAAATACAAGAATGTTGCCAGACAGCTTCATTTAAGCACCAATAAATGGCTTTCTTAAATATCTATTTTGGGTTGCGAAAATGAAACCAATATACCCAGCACTCGTGAATTTTTGCTTGCATCACTGTGAGGCATTCTTACGAAAATGACCACAGAAAAAAAATTTAAAAATCACATTCCCGTATTGTGTGTGCCCTTTTTAAGGAGAATTTTAAGTTATATTGACTCTCCGCTGTCTGGAGTTAACCCTAACACACTTTTAACCGTGCAGGATCATCAGATAAATACAGAATTGAGGGGAGAGTTTGTGACTGAGCTTTAAAGAGACAATCTTGGTCTTCGTCTTTGCAAAAACGCACTCTGTGCAAACAATACAATGTAGCTTACAGGGCATCGAAAGAGAGAGTTTCAGTTATCCCCTTCAGGTTTCCGGTTCACCTACTTTGCCACATTTTTTTTTATGTTTCCAGCATAGATAACTGGGATTCCTGCCTTGAGGGATCAGGGAATGCCATTTTCCCATCCTTTCAGAGCCAGTGCAGGTGCAACAGAGAGGAACTGTAGCAACGTGCAAAGGATGATGAAAGAAAACGCCTGAAACAATCTAGAAGTTGTACAAACCACTGCTTGGAGTCGATTCTCACAGCTACTTTCAGATTTTGGTTATTACATATTCATAACCACCAGCAATATCTAGGAGATGTTATTACTCCCCATCATCCCAAATCAAGGCGGCTTTTCCTACCCATGTCAGAAAGGATTGAAGCCATTTCCCAGCAGCCTTTAGTATCATTTCCTGGCCTGCATTCAGCTCAGAAGGTTTTCCTCAGCCAGAAGGTGGGACACAGTCTTCCAGCTGTGGAATTTTGTTCTCACATCCTAATACTTCTCCTCAACCTAAGTTCTTGAAGTACATTATTTTTCCCATCTCTTTCATTTCCTTGTCACTTCTTTACTTTACTAAAGAAATGTTAGAACAATACATTTTTCTACTTGGAAAACCACTCTCGAGGTTTACATCACTTTCCTAAGAACTCACTTGATGTAGCCCCTCAATTCTCCCCAGTTTCATAGTCTGGAAGGAAGGACAGGAGCCAAAATTCTGCAGGAGTGAAACGAGGGTATTCATGCAGTGGGTGAGAATGACTCCGAAGTGTGTTCCTCAGTCCCAAGTAGTTACTACCATACCATCCACCCAAGCAACATAACAATGGAGCTCTGTTAAAACGTGTGGTGACCTACTGACTGAACACAGAAGTCATGAAACATCTGCTCCTCTCCTATTCTGAAATGAGAGATAAAGTGACAATAAAAGCTATATGATTTAATGCCTGAGCTCAGTTAAACCTCGCCATATTGTTTGACTGCCTTTCCCCTCCTTCCCCCAGCGAGGCTACATAAGTGAATCAACAGAGCAAAGACAGATGGACAAGTACTTGAGAAAAGGCGCACATGCAAGCCCAACAGCCTAAGCAGTCCTGGAATTCTGGGCACTGACGACCATCCACAGTAACACTATAGATCTGACCTTTGCTATGTATGTTGGTCCCACACGCTACTCAGGTAACACCAGACAGGAAGAGGAGCTGTTCAAGTGAACAGCCTCTGCCAATGGTTTTCTATTCATGGCAGGATAAGAGAGCTCTGTATTATAGGTGAATCTCACCCGATAGATAATCCAGAGATGGAAGAACGGAGAACTTCTTAATCACAGTGAGAGCTGAAAGAACAGATTCTTTATAACTAGTTTTGCATGCAGCATTCAAGGTCCTCACAATCCACAGGAAATTCAAAAATTAATCTCAGCTGAACCTTGACCATACTGGTGAACAAAATTATTTTTTTTTTTGGTCGTTGTTGTTCTGTTGAACTTCATGTGAACTTATTAATTACTGGACTATATCTTCCCACTGAGTTATTACATTTACACTGTTAATAGGTTCTATTAATGTCTGAGTTCATCTTCAGGTCATGGGTCATTAACTGAGGCATGGTTTGCATTGTGGCCTATTTTTCATGAAAGGCTTATTAAGAAGGACAGACTATCAATGTTAATGCCATTTACTTTTCAAGAATCTAATGAGGTCATTAGTTTCCATGTTTAATTGAAGTGCCAAATGCAAGCATAGAAGATAAAAATGCAGTTGACCTCATCTTCATTGCAGTTGCACAGGAATACGTTACGCTATTCCTCTCTTGCCTGTTTCTGGCTGTGTATGTTCCTGCAGGAAATGAAGCAGGCATTCCT
>NW_010413351.1:74262-92155 GCF_000710305.1 Buceros rhinoceros silvestris | reverse complement strand
TTCCTGCACTCATCTGCGACACGAGCCCCACACCTCCCAGTACCTCTACAACAACCAAATGTGTGTTTCAGACCAAGTGCCTGTTTCCCTCTGCTTAAATGACACTGGAAGCTTCTAGTGCCTGACACCAGATGGTTTCAATAGATTACGTACTTTTGGTTATTTCAGCAGAACGAGCTCTTACAATATTACACTCATTCGGAACACACAGCATATGAGATTACTGTACGCCTTGTAGGAACACTTCACATTTTCTGCATAAAAGGTAATCACCTCAATCTCAGATGGAAGGTATGAACTTTATTTTCTGCGTATATTAAACTTCTCTTGACCAAAGGCTTGTAAATCACTACACAGATTAGCTACCTGCCCCAACTGCCTGCCTTCAAGTGCAGCACTACCTGGAGACAAGTACGTTTTACTGCTCATCTTGTCCCATGCTGACTCTTATCTCGCAATGAGGTACATTGTTTTATACACAGTTCCTTCTTCTCCCCTTTGGCAAGATCAAAATCTATGAATTTTACACTGCTTTTATCACACACCAAACTTACTAGAGCACTTTTCAGTATAAAGCCAGCTCTGACAGTGTATGAAATCAGTGCAATGTAGCTGTGGAGCAAAATGTACGCGCAGCCCCAGGATACAAGCTGTAATGTAAGATAAAATGATTTTCATCTGAGAGATACTGTACGTGGGATCTCGTGTTGTAAATTCCTGGTGGAAAAGAAGTTTCTCAAAACTTGTCTTGCTCATTCACATGCAGCAGGTATCCATCACAGACCTCAGATGAAATGATGAGAATGTTATATTTCTGTATGCACCCAATGAAGTCTAAATATAGACACCGCACTTCATTCTGATTCTGTCACACACCCAAAACATTTAATAATGCAGTCTGATGCCTCCAGGGTACAGAAAAATGCAAGTATGATTTTGTTTCAGGCTTCACAGATATTTTCATGTCTAGATATCTGTTCCAGAAGGATACTAATCATAGGAAATGACTTAAAAATCATTAGTGATTATAATTATACATACTAAATAAAAAATCCTAAACGTTTGTCAAGTAGTTTTACAGGTATTTTAGGAGGCCTAAAAATGCAAAATCAGGCATTTTTTCCTCTGAACAGTAATGAAAGAGACTCATGTAAACTGAAATCAGCTCATAGTAGGCTATGAACAACTACTGTCTTTGCTGAAAAGATTGAATCAGGCACCTTTGCATGAACGAGTCCAGTTAAACAGCTCTAATCTTTAGAATGAAACTAGGCTTAAACAGTTAAAAAAACAACCAAAAAACCACCCACAACTTTCCTACAGGCATAACTTTGCTCTCAGACAAGATATTAATCTAGTTGGTACTGCTTCCAAATCCAGGTCTAGGCTAACCCTGAAAATCAAAGACGACATAGGGCAATGGTGAAAGGCAAAATGCCACAGAAAATGCTCAAACAAAACACACCATGAAAAAAACAGACTTCCGGAAAAGGCAGAATACACATTAAACAAGGTGGGGCGACCAAAAGGCAAATTAGGATAGACCCAGTTTAAATTATACACTTGTGATGACTCCATTAATGACTTTTTGCTCAATGCACCTCAGTCTTCAGAAACAACTGCTAGCCACCCCTTCTCAACTTCGGCAACAAACATGGGAACAAGCCAGTAAGAGGAGATGTTACACAACCTCCCATCTGAAAGTTCACACGAACCATTAACAGTAGTACCAGCGAAAAGCCAACAGGAAGAACGGCCAGTCTGACTTCTTCGAACGAGACAAGAAAGGCGCCAATTTGGACAGGCAAACCGCACATCTGAAACAGCTTACAGGATTTCCACATTCTCACAGCGTGTTGTAATTCAGGGTGCTTGTGCCACACAACCTTGTAGATCTGAATAAGCAACAGCTTGCCGTAAATTCAAAACAAACTCCTTTCCAAGAATAAGATGTTTTCCCACAGACACAAGCACCAGGCTTCCAAGAGTTCTCGCATCCCATGATGCGTGGCTGAAAAGTTTGTAACCAACTGCCAAAATGATCACACACTATAAGAGGGGGAAAAACCCTTTAAACACCAGGAAAAAGGAAAATAATTTACCTCTGTTTGTTTGCAAAACCTAAAGTACATCTTTTTGCTTGCAATGACTGTTTCGGAGTGAAAGGATTTTATACACATGTATACATATATATGTATTTATAAAGACCTAGAGCAACACTAACCATGAGGCGTATATTTATGCCAGCATACTGTAGTATTTACAGTAATACAGTTATATTCAACTAAGATGCACGTAAAAATGTTTAGTTTTATGAGTCAGTTTTACAAAGCCATATAAATGGGACTGACTGAAAAGCGTATTTGGATCATTAATCAGTAAGAAAACAGTTCTCTTAATTACCACTGTGATTCTGGTGTGGGACTCCTAAAGGACAGTAAAATTCACATCATTTTTCATTAATATCAATGCATAAGAGAAAGAGACAACTTTGGCTCAGCTTGCAGGACTTCTGATCAGAAAGAACACCTTTGCTGGGTAAAATGAGCATGTAGAAGAATCAGCACTCAACAATTAACACTTCCTTTAGAGGCACACAGCCCTGGAAAAGCAGTAGGCAACAGCTTACAAAGAAGCACCTGAGATAATGACTTTTAAACATCCTCAGCTATTTTTCAAACTTCATTATTTGATTTAGGTGGTTTAGACCTTTTAAAGTACTGAAATAACATATGTAAATGCAGCACATTATCAGATGGGAGGTTTAGGTTTTCTTGGTTTTTCCAAATGAAGTTTCTCGTTAGTATTACAAGTTTCTGTTTATTTTTTTAAAACTGAGACAGTTCATTTTGAAATTAAGCTTTTAAAATAAAAAAATATTTACATTATGGTTCACATGGCAAAAATTACAAGAATCAAAACCTCACATATTAAAAATGCTAATTAAAAACCCCAATAAAATGTCACCACTTGCAGACGTTACTGCTTCACTGCTCGCTGTTGCCATGTTGAGCAGCTGAGACACATGATCATACAAAGTATTCTTAATCTGCTTTGAGGGTAAGAAACTCAGATGCTTTAGATAAGCAGGGAGGTTATTTGGGCAGATTGTGAGCTCCCAAGCAATCAGTTAGAGAGTCTCAGCTCAAGAATGGTAACTGGAAGCTGAAAAGAGTCCTGTTGTGATGCAGCCAAAAATGCTTCATTACTTTTACCACACCTATTGTGACATTATTTCAAAAACAGTTGCAAAGATGAAACAATTTCTTAGAATTTTTGTCAAATGTTAAGTGCCCCCAGCCCATTCCTGCCTAAATCATTGAACACGGGTACCCTAACAGCGGACGGGCGACAGGATCCCAACCACAGATTTCAGTTCATCATTTCAATTCCAGCATTACAGCATGTTACGCAAAAGCAAATTACAGCAAGAGCCTCTACCACCACCAAAAGAGGACATCACCACCACACTACGTCATGCTTGCTTTTTAGCCTTTTTTGCAAAAACAAACCAAACAAACAATTAAAGACTAGACAATTACTTTGCTGTGCGATGTCTTGGAAGTGATTAAGCATCTTTGCTGCCAATAAAGATGAAACTAATTTTTCAGCTCTACCAAAAAACGCCACTTACTCTAGGACAGAATGAGTTGCAGCCTGCAGGTGGTACCGGTACAGCAGGAGGCAATGGTTTACTCGGAAGACTTCACCGCCTTTTTCGATATGTTTATAGAAAAACAACAGATCTTCTGGAACACCCTGCAAGAGAAGCAGTTATTTCAAAGCAGGAAGTGACCAGTTCTCAGAGCTACATCAGAAGACACGTTTTATTTTTCTGCCAATTGAATAAGGTTTAACATAATTTTATTCATATTATTTCTGCATGTCTCCATGAAGTTATCTAACAGGTCACTAAACAAACGAACCTGTAGAAAAGATCAAACTATTACAAAGAGCTATAGAACAGTGGTATCTAAAAATGAAGTCAAGCTGACCACAAGGACAGAGGTGGAAAACAAACATCATCTCATTTTGACAGGGATTTAAAGCTTGGTACAGATTAGTGCCCAAAGAGGGAAACCAGCTGCTAAACAGTTCACGAAGCCTGAAGTGCCACATAACAGAACCATTTACAGAAAGGGATCAGTGACTTCACAAGAGAGTTTTTCAATTTTTCTTGAATTATCCTTCTTTCTTGCATGGCACATTCTTCCTTAACAGGACTGCAACAATACCGCTGAAACACTGCAAGAAGAAAATCTCCTCAAATTGTGGATCTATCGGGGTCCAAGAAATATGAGAGAAATTAGAGAATATTCATGATCACATGCAACATTTCCAGGTAAAAATCAGAAAATGCCAGAGATACGTTGTCAGAAGGACAATCTTATGGCACGTAGTATTCAATTACACGTCAGCACCTGAAAGTATAAACCCGCCTTTAAAAGATACAGCCCTATAGTGAAAGTAAAAAAGCAGCATCTATTTATATTTTGCAATGGTGCAGTTTCTTGAAATACAGCTAAAACATTTTTCCATTTAAATACAGATTTTTCTTTCCTCCAACCCAGTGTTTAAGAGGTCACATGATTTTATCAGGCTAAAAATCTCTGATATCTAAAACTAGGTGGCCCAAATAAAATATTTAAGTGTAGCATCAGCAAAAAACTAAAGGATAATATGACTAAGTTGAGAGGGAAAAGCAAAAGAAGGTAAAGATACCAAAACACATTTCTTTCTGTAGGCAGTACCGCATACATGAATAATAGGGGCATAAGCCTCAACCTCAAATTTAGGCATTCCATTTCAACACAGCAAAATAACAGAAGTCAAAGTTTAAAACAATATATATATTTTTTTTTAATTATTTTTTCCACCATTATCACAGCTTCTGAGTTTCTTCCATAATAAAAAAAAAAGGAGATACTCTCATTAAAGTGCTGGACACAAAACCACTCTGTGGTTTCTTCTGGCTTTCTAGTTACTTGAGCACCATGGTCCAGTGACTGTTTCTCATACCCACCACACTGAGCAGCCGAGGGGATGTGGGGAGGGGAAGAGAAGTGAGACCAAAACAAAAGCTTTGAACCCTGGAAAACAAACCAAAACACTCAGCTGAACATATGCGTCTTGGGAGAAACCAGGACCAAACCCAGCTCTGTGCTCCGCGGCTCCGGACTCCACTGTGTGATAGATTGATTGATTGAAGACACTGAATTGGGCCACACTCCCAGATTCTGAACAAAACGGATTCTGATCTGACTGCTGCTGAGGGCAGCTTCTCTGTCGCTATTGTTTGTCTGTGTAGATATTTGTCTGGCTTCTAGGTTAAGAGCGATGCAGAAGAAAACTTTCACAGAAGTTCATAGAATTTATGCTTTATATGAACCTACTTGGAAAGCCACAGAAGAAATCTTAGGGGAGGTGGAGTAGCAGACAGCAACCACAGTCATGAAGAATGTAAGAAAAACACAAACTCAATTTTTTTCCATTTATCTCTTAGCCCTTTCTATCTTTTTCTTATTCTGGACTTTAAAGGAAATACTGAAAGTCGGCAGCGAAGTTTAAACCTTTTTCTCTTTTCTGGTCACATACTAGACCAGGTCAGGCAGAGCACAAATTTTGTGGCACATACTAGCTGACTGCAGTAGTCGCATTTTGATTCAGATACGTGATTACATCACATACAGAGCTGCAATTCATTTTCTTTTGGATAAGCATTTACTTTATTCAAGATAACCATTAATACGCATATTAAAAAGGGAGAGTTACTGCAAACGTAAAAGGATCTTTCAAAATGCCGTTTGATGCCGAGTGCTCTTTTGCTTTACTTTAACTGGCAGAAATACTCTGAACTAAAGCACACGCAGCCCTTGGAACGAGCAGGTGCCTTGTACTGCTCAGCAGTGGCCTCTCACATTACAAAGGAGCGGCACTGCCCGGCCTTTTTCAGGGGAGGAAAGATGTTGCCTGTGTTATAGATCCTGCAGGGACGGGACTTCCTACGGCTCTTGAGCGTGTACATTTGTTGCAATACAAGAGTTTCTTCCCAATTGAGACGTAATATTGGATCCAGATGGTATTTTAAACATCAGGAATCTCTGTCAAACACCACAGCTTTCAAACAAAAAGCTGTTTAACCACTAAAGGGATATTTTACTGTATTTTTGGAAACTTAATACTAGCTAAAAGTATCGATTAACAATCCAGCATTTCAGCAATGGGCTACCACATAAATAGTTTTCAGCATTAATAAGTACAATTAAATTGCACTGTTTACATGTTACTGGACTACACACAGAATTTTCCACATTATAGGCGAACCCAACCCTACATCTCTGCTGCACTAAGGGATAAACTCACCAGCCTGCCTCACTCTCAGTTATGCTCACCAGCTGCTGGTTACACTCCTGGTGGAAACCAGAGCCCGCGCCTGCTCTGTTCTAAGCACCACGCGCTAGCCGTATGCAAAACCATCGTGCACTTCAACATACCACTAGCGAATGTGTGAAGGATCTGCGTTTGCCCGAATTTTGGGCAGGTATCACTTGCTGTGCTGATGGTTGGCCATACAGACGATGGGACTGATTGTGTACACACAATAGGATGTCAAGCAGAACCTAACCTGCGTTCAGGTAATTTGTTCAGGGACCAAACTAAATGCTCTATGATTCTTCTCTCGTCATCTTCTCGTTGCTCGCTGTTTCCCACTCCTCGCAGACCACTATGCATGAAGCAGTGCACCAGCTGCCATGTCCTCAACATACGTGTTTGGCAAGGAGGTACAAACTACCTACCACCAAAACAAGCAATTCGGGCTACAATTTTTGCAGCTCCACCATCAGTAATGGTGACAAGCACCAGCATTCTAATCAGCAATTTTTTGAGGACCTCTAGTGAAAGAGTGGCCCTCTGAGCAATCTGTACCCTGGTGAGAGATCATGTTATAGCCCTGGGATGACCAACAGCAACTACTGCAGAACTTCAGGCTGGCAGAAGCCTTTTCTTTTGGTCACTTGGACAGAACTTACCATTAGACTGTACAGGCATAAACATACGGTAAGAGCTGCCTTTTATTGCTAAACCTAATGAAGGAGATTGATTCTGTGACAGAATCAACCTTTCCCAACTTCCTCATCCTTCTCTTTTCCCTCATTCACTTCTCTGTCGTCTTGGATACTCTTCCCCTGGCCTCTTCCAGCTGACAGGTACTCTGCTGGAGGTGGCAGATCCTTGTGAGCAAAGCCAGTGGAGATTTACCCTGCACAGAGCACTCGAACTAGTGGACATGGGAAGTCTAACAATGTTTTCCACTTTGAGAACAAATTACTTATTTCAAGGCGAATAGTCACCAGGGGTATGCAAGCCAACCAACCACAAGCTAAGCCCATATTACATAGCTATTAATAGCTTCTCTCAGCATCATCCATGATATTCTTCAGTCTCTCTGCAGATCTTTCACTTCTTTTTTTGGCTCCCATCCAAATTGTCTTTACATCACTCTGCCTTGATTTTCAGACCTGAAGCCTGTAGCACTTACTTCACTGTTTGGGAAATAACAGGTTAGAGGAAACTGCAAAAGATTGCTTTCATCCAAATGGATTGGCACAGAGAAATTAAGTTAAAGATGATGAGGGAGTCAACTGGAAAGGAGACAGTAAATTCTACATGATATTTAATAACAGACTAGCAAAATATGTCATTAGACGTGGGGTATGGGGTGAGTTTTCAAATAGCTTATAAAGTGTAATTAATCATTGGCTCCACTTGTTCTTTCCTTTTTAGATCAAATACTGATCTTGTTCAGACTTAACTACACCAAGCCAAAAACATTAGGGCCTGTGTTTAATCCAGATTTTTTCCCAGAGCACCTTCATAGGTTATTTGACAGACAGCCCATATTTTAATTTATGTCCAAGAAACCAAATTCCTACTTAGCTTTTTACCTTTCAGACAGTACAGTAACTGGAGGGAAGAACATTTGTGTGTTCTGGCAGAGAAAAGTGGAAAAATGCCTTAGTTAGTGCCTAATAGCCTGTGAAGTTATCTTAGAGCTCTGTAGCATGTGCTGCAGTCCCCTGTGCACCACAGGATACTTTGACACCTCTTCAATTCGTGTTTTTTGTGACCTTTTATCACAAAAACAGATCAAAACTGAGCTCCAGACACTTTGTTCAGTTTGTGTTCAGAAAGGCCAGTGGCAGCTTATAATCTGCTATTCCATCTGGGGCTCATTAAGAGTAATTTCCCCCTGTTTACACTTTGTGATTAGTTTAGAACTTGAGGCTGTCACTCTATTTTTAGTTTTCATGTACTTAAAAAGGAAAATTAAATACAAAGGTGACAGGAAGTTTGCAACGAAGGTGTGGTAAAACTCTAGAGAAAGAAACAAGTGGGACATATTACAGTCAGAAATAATACTGCTAGAATGAAGCCAAGACTCCGCGGTTCGCCACTCTTGCATGGAGTGGAGCCTGCAGGTCAGCTGTGCTCATCTATACAGCTCTTAACTGCACTCAAGCCTTCTGAGAGCATTGATCCAGAGCTACACGTTCAGTGGGTTTAGCTTAGTGCCATTACAGCCATGCGACTAGAACAAAAGGACAATGCACCAAGAGACAAAGTGCCTTCCCAGTGACCTCCACTTGGACATTAGCAGCAAACAAAATCTGCTGTCCACCTGAAGAACGCATTTTGGTAGAAGTACACAAGGTCGGTCGGATGCAGTTGCAAAATGTAGGTTTTCTATGAAAATTGAAGTGCACTGTTAAATATAGGAAGCAGTAACTCTGCTTAGCTAGTAACAGACACCGCATCTACCACTGCACATGACTAAGTTCCCTACTTTAACAGATTAAATAGCTTCAAAACCTGCTTTTCATATTATACAAAACAAGTACATTTTTTCCTCAGCATATCTTTTTGTGACACTTTTGGAAACAGTCATGACTTCTCAGGAATGCTGCTAGCTGTTGGAAGACACCAAAGAGGACAGGAGCAAACCCAATCGTGTGGGTAAGTTGCACGCTGATTTTCCAGTGTGAGTTCTGAAGGGTTTAGTCAAGCCCTGGCTACTTCTCTCAGTAAGGAAGTACTGCACTCTTTAACTGGATCAGACGGATTAAAAGGAAATAATCTCCCTGTTATCTCCTAAAAAATTAAGTCAGAAATATGGTTCACGTGACTCTCCTCCTGGCAGCAGATACTACCTAAAATGTTACTTTATGGCTACTGACCATTTCTGTTGTATTATCTTAGTCTCAGGACACCCTCAGAACTTGCTAAAATCAACTATGTTTTAGTACTTCTGGTTTAATTATTATATATCAGAGACTGCACAAATAATGCCTCTACCATTACAGTCAGTTAGTGCATACAGCAAACCTGGCAGGTTCTTAGCCACCATTTATGAAGACACTATTCAGGATTTTGCTTGCACGTTGCCACAGTGATTACACAAAATGAATCCATTTCCAACAATGGCAGGTCTTGCCCAGAAAGAACTTTATTTCTAAAAGCCATCTTGTAAATATTTCAGAAAATCTGTTTCACATAAAGCTTGGATAGACAGAGAGTCATGTGTGTATCTAACTGTAATTGAAAAAAAATACACCATAGCTTACATATTTATATTGTATTAGTCCTCCCATACTATTAACATCAGCATCAAACCACAAGTTATTCCATGGCAGAATTATCTTCCGTTTGTTCTAAGCCCTGAAATATGAAGAACAGGTGTTTGGATTTAATTCCAAATGAGAAACGCAGCTTTTTGGCATGGAAACAGTTCAGCAAAGGGAGGAGGCTGAAATGTGGAGATTTGTTGGCCTGTTTCTGTGTTTACTTGCAGCAACATGACATTGCAGGTCACACTGTTAAATACTAACCCCAAAATGGAGATGCAAGTGATCAAATTAACATAGTCAGACCCCAGGTCAGGTCAGAACATACACGCACAAGGGTTACACGCTTAGCAGTACTCAGAACTAGTTTATAACAGCTCTGATACACAGAGAAATATCTTCCTTTGCCTCAGAGGAATTCTTTTCAAATTAGAATGAGTTAGATCAATGCTAAATACTTTACAGCGCCAAATGCTGAAATACTTAGGACTTGATTTGGTGTCCTCTAAACCTACATAGGACAAAGGTTTGACTTCATTGCTTCTGTTCACTGCTTTGTTCAGACCTGTTGTCACCCTTGTTCCTAGGGTATTGTTTTGAAGGTCTGCTGTATCAGCCAGAGTTTGAGTTTTGACGTGTTGGACGTTTCACAATAAGGACAACAGAAAGTTTAACTTATCACTGGTAATTTTTAAAACTAGAAGGACATATCACGCATTGTGTCTGAAAAATCATTAGGATTGAGATTGTCAGTGTATTACATCTGAATAACCAGTGGCACAGTCCCTACACAATTAAATATAAAGCAAAACAAAGGAAAAAAATCCACCAAAAAACAGAACAAAGAGAAAAAACCCGAAGACTAAGAGCGAAAAGCACAGAACAATAGTCTGTTTAAGTTAACCTCTTGAACTTTATCATTAGGCTTGCTGTTCTATTGTTGTTCCTGTGGTTTAGCTTGCTTGCTTTCTTTTTGGAGCTTACTAACAATGCTCCAGAAGTTAAGTCAAACATTCTTCAGAGAATGAAAATACAATGATAAGGAATAATAATAAAAAAGAAATAAAGAGCATGGGTCAGTGAATGTAGATTTTACTGGGAGTCAGGCACCATTCCCAGCTCTGCCACTCACCCACTGTGTAATTAAGGGCAAATCTTTTCACCACTCTAAATTCTGTTCTCAGTCTGCCGACTCTTTAAATTAAACTTTTGTTGGCAGCCCAAAGAATAATATTTGTATATCCTCATATATATATATACACATGTATATGTCTGAGTGTATATATACACACGGCATGGCACAGGAGAGCTCTGTTTAGAGGCTATAAAAAGAATAATAATCATAATCTGTTGAAGCTTAAATAATAAAATAGGAAATAGCCTGAGCAGGTTTTTTTTAAGAGTATTATTAAATGAAGACTTTCCAATAAAAATTCAGAACCACCCATCCTAGCCCTAAAATCTCACCAAAACCACTGGAAGCAAAACCCCTCAGGTCCAAAACCACAGAATGGTTCCAAATGCATCTGAATTAGATCTACTTGCCAACATATTTCTAGTACCACCACAATAAATACTGCCAACAGACACCCCTGGATTTTATTTCATAAACATGCTGATGAACCTAAAACAACCAAATTGAACTCAGACAGGAAATCTATAAAGAAAAAGAAAGCTAACTGTCAGTGGCAGAACAATTCCCAGATAAGAGTTGTTTAATTTGTAACCTCTGTCCTGATCCTTGAGGAAAAGCTGCTTGACATGTTCCAAAGACAAGCCTGAGAACGAAGATTGCCAAGTGGCTATGAGACAAGTGAATAAATGAGATTTAATGATCATGGGATTATGGCACATTGTGACCTCCCCTTCTTCATCTCAGCCATATAAACCTTTCCCCTTCGAGGATGCATTACCATCTCTTTGCCATCCTGCACCTTTCTTCCCTTCCAGTTTCTTTCACCAAATCTACCATTCAGAGATGGTTCATAATGGAACTAGGAGCTGACTTTCATTTAGCTTCCAGATCTGCTGCACCTATTTCAGGGACTGAAGAGGAGCTTCAGTGTCTGAAACCTTCTTTATTTTTTCCAGCTATGCTGACATATCTAACAAATCAGTTAGATTTACCCACAAAGTCCATTTCAGTTACATCCTTCAATCACCAGTTATCCCAAAAAACCTGTACTTGGTTAACAACTGTTTTTACACAAACTAAACACATATATGGTACAACCTAGATGGTTTCAGACCTCAGTTTTTATCTATACCACTTTGCCTAGTTTCTTAATAACAGGTTTACGGCTTTCAGAGGCTGTTAAACAAACAGATGGTTCCTGGACTACAGATCATCCATATCATCTGCAGCACTCACCTTTCCACCCTCATCAAATTTGCCCACGTGAAAAAACCATTCTCGAGAACAGAACCAGGTTGGCATGATCACAGTAGGTCCATGGGAGGTAAACACCTAGGATGAAGGAGAAGAAGGTCAGTTTTCATTAACAGAATGTCAAAACCAGCATCTGTTGGGGAACAAACTAGACCTTCTGCATTCACCTCAAATCCCACAAACACCCCTCCAGCAATTCTAAGCACTGAGAAATGCAAATGCTTAAAATTTAGCATGTGTTTAGTGTTTAAACTGTGGTATATACCAGAACCTTCGAGTTGTCCTAGCCCAACAGATGAATCCACTTGCTGTTTCATATTCCATAACCTTCTCTTCTATCCTAAGTTGCAACATGCAGAGCACAACACACTTTATTTTAAATCCGGGTAAGTATACCAGAAATGGCACTTCTGTTAATAATGGTGATGTTGATATTGAAGTGAATGAATTGAGAAGAATCTTAAAAGTTAAAGTTCTTAAACTTAACCCTACAATTGTGCGTTGATTTTCCATTTTATATTCCTTATAAATATATTAAGTAGGAACTTTTGTTGATCTTTCATTTCTGCCAAAGACAATTAAATCTCAGTTAAGATTGGACATTTATTTTAAACTTTATCAGAGCACTACGGATTCGCTACCCAGTGGTACCTGCCTTAAAAGGTTATTGGAAAGAAAATGCTCTAGAGACTGAAAAGAGAGTGACTATGAATTTCATCCTCTTGACTAGTGACAGCCACGAACTACACAAATCAGTCTTTGCAGTGTTAAACAAACTTGTTGTAAACACAACCATGAAACAAACCAGAATCTGGATTAGGGAAGGTAAACTGGTTCTTTCTTTTATTACAAGATGAAGCATCTAGCCAAACAAGAGACTGAACTTGTCAAACAGAGCGTGTAAAATTAAGGCAGGACACTGTGGCTGCTTCCAAGAATGACAGGAAATAAAGAGCACAGCCTGGTTTACAAGGGCAGAAGAAAAACGTCAATTGCTGCCAGTCTTCAAACAATAATGAAAATGCTGGTCTTACGAGCAGATGATTTCATAGCATGCTATAGCGGCAATATTAATATTCCTGGATAGCTGAAATTCTTAAACAATGCATGAATGTAAATTTTGACATGTGCGTCTAAGCATTTACATTTTAAAGGTGCTCCTTATGATTTCAAGCTGGGATGGAGCTCCTTAAACTCTTACGTCTTTTAACGCAACTTCTATTTCAACTCAGTTCTATACAGACACTTAAACCAACTCTCCAAACAAATTAGACTGGAAATCTTATCAAAATTCAGCAGGTGATCTACTCCCTCTTTTCTTACGGCAGGAACCTCCTGAAACAGGCATCTGCTTTAGGGTGCACCACACTGCACGTCACCTCCAGGAACACAATGACAGAACCTCACTGTCCGCACAAGGGTCCAGGGCAACTCATCTCCAGACAGACAAATCTCAGGCAGAGATGTTTAGTCAGAATAATCCCATCACTTAAGGGCTATGATTTAACACATTGGCAGCTTGCTCATAACCAAAATACATGAGCTTCAGCGGTGCTAAAGTGTCAAAAACTCCCCCCAGAAAGTCAATGGGAGCTTAGAGAGTCAAACAATCCTGGAAAATTAGAGCAGACATAATTAGTCAGTACATGGTTATTAGCTTCACGCTAATTACAAGGGCAATTGAGTATAGCCTGAACCTAACAATGACCAAACAGTAATCCCAAAAGAAAACAACAGGAGGGAGAAAAGCCAGGCTAGAATGCACTGCTCTGAATGAATGAAAAATCTTCAAAAGGCAGTCTTGAGCCTATTGGTATACGTGAGATGTGTTTGGAGAGGCTAGAATGCCATTTCCTCAGCGCAGCCAGGCTCATCAGAGAACATAAATACACTTAATCTTAAATATGCAGCTCAATGTAACTGGTCATGCTCACGTGCAAAGAGCATATGTCCCACATATCTTAGACAATCTGTGTTCCATTGACGTATACTTAAGTGAAACGAAACAGAACAAATTTGAAACACTAAGATAACAAAACCCATCAAAACGTCACTTCTGTTACCACAGATGATGATATGATAATGAAGTTGTAGACCATCACACACTGCATACACTGATGTCTTTTCTAAATCAAACAAGCTCTATGGCTCACTGTCCAGCTCAGAAAAGATACTAGAGGAGAATCACACAGAACTGAGACTGACGATGAGGTGGCTGGATTGCCACATACGGTTTCAGGGTCTTATCCTTCAAAAAAGTCCTGGAACCTGAACAGTACACTGGCTAAGAGTCAATGAATTGGTAAATCAGCTTTTTCTACATGAATATTTAAAATACAACATCAAAATAAACTTCAGGAAATTTGAATGTGTGCTGCTGTCACAATGGATACAGTCATGCTACCTTCTCCCTTGCTATTCTGACAGTAACATTAACAAAGCTGAAATTCTCTTTTTTGTTAACTTAGTTTTCAGCTGGACCTGCTCCCTGATCCAACTAACCACAAAAGCACCAGCGTTACCACAAAGGAGGATGCAGGAGATCAGGGCACCAAATGCGGACAGGACAGCAAGCCCATTCTTCCCAGCAGCAGTACAGATCATCCATAAATAATCTTCAGCCTCATAGGGAGAACTGTGTGCTCCAAGTCTAGACTTACAGTACATCTCTATTAAGAGCTCTCCCACTCCTCCTGCCTCTGGCTATGCTCCCCAGTCACTTAAACAGTGCTGGCACTCACCTGACCCCATCCATGGTCAGCTAGATCCAAGTACTACATCAGTACGAAAGCTATTATTTTTCTTTTTTTGTAGTGCTCATTTTCTATAGCCTCAGCTCTCTGAATCGGTTCACTGTGGGGTCAGACAAGCAATACTGCTGACGTACTGGAGGGGGAAGGAACAAGGTTTGGAGAAGAAAACAAGACCTCCCTTTTTGGTTGTTGCCCACAGTTAATCAGCCCAGCTGTAACCTAAACCCGCACCCTCTGTCTGAATCCATACAGTGATGGGAGAACTGGCTCAGGAAACACGCAACTCCTAACAACTGCATTGAAACACGCCAGCATCTGCCAAGTGTTCAAAAACTACTTTCAAGAGCTTTAGAAATTTCATCTTCAAGAGAATAAAAAATAACAACTACCTTCTGTGGTTTGGAAATCCCAGATTTCAGCTTGGTTTGGTCAGGTGGGAAAGTCTCCTCTGGATTTCTTTGTAGCCTGCTCTTGACAAGGTGTTAAAAAGGGTCGAACTGGCTGACTGTGATAAAAACCGCAACTTCTCAGGTTGTGAGATGGCCACTCAAGATTTTATCCATAAATCTTTTAGATGGCCTGGACTGAAACAAGAGAAGCAAAGCGGACATGCTAGCTTTAATCCGGAAATCAATCAAAAGCAGAATTTGAATTACGATGCAGCTCTCCAACTGCTGTGTTTAGTTTTCTTGGAAATATTCTGCAGCTCTGCCCAATAAATGTCCTGTATCACCTTGGAACCTCAGTGGGTTTTTTTGGTCCTCCTTGAGGAATTTATTCAGTATATTGAAAGCAGTTTAGACCTGTGAACCTTTCACACACAGCTGTATGGGAAGATTTAACGCTCGATAATAGTTGTTATTAATTAGAGGACACTGTATGCTGTAAAGATTATCTAAACATAATCTAGTTGAGTGAAACCAAATTGTTAAAAAACAGCTACAGAGCTTGTAGATGAAGGTATAAGTCTGTTCAGATTTAGAATTCCTAAAGAACACAATGTGTCACAACCAAACTGGAATCCATCTCCGTCAGTTGCCAGGTGACAGAGACGGGCTGGTATTTCAGCACCGTATTTATTAAATTATTTAGAACTTTCACTGTCATCTGGTTTTATTCAAGGATCAAGTGGCAAGTAATTGAAACTGATTTACTCTGGTTTGTTCTTGCTAACTGTTTGTCTATTGAATAACATTCAACTATTACAGACATTCTCTGACAATAAATCCAAATAACAGAGTTGATAAAGTGACTTCCATTTGTTGTGTTTCAAAGCTGTCAACAGCACATGTAACTCCGGTCCATACTGATGCTCACGTCGGGTCCTGTCAGCATGCAATACCAAGTTTAAGTTCCGATACTGGGAAAAGCATTCATCTGTTTACAGCAGCTCTTCAAGGAAAGTTCTATTTCCTGAACCAGCAAATCAAAATCTAACAGCAATGTGCCAAAGGAACGCAGGCAGATGGTGAAACAACCTTATCACATTAGGTCACACAGAATACAGAGAGGAAACCAGGCTGTTCACAAGAGCAACACATTTAATGAAGGCCTTGGACTGCTTTTGCCAATGTAACAAGCCAATTCTCCCAAATACACCACGCAATAAATTCTGCTTATGCTACAGCATTTAAGGAAATTATATCCACACAGATCAAGGAATAGAAACAATCTCCTATCGTATGATAAATAAAGCTTTCCAACACCCAGGGTCACATATTAACATGTCAGAAGGTGAAAAGAAAACAACAGGGGGGGGAAAAAAAAACCCCACACATGGCAAAGGGCCACAATGATTTTTTGAGCTGTAGGCAGACCGTAGCCTAAAAAGCATCACTCCTGACTTAGAAAAAAACCTATATGTTAAGACAGCACTGCATTAATTCAGCAGTGAATGGACCAGGACATCACGACTAAAGAGTAAAGCAAGTTTGTTAGTGTGACAGAAGAGTTATGGAAGGTAGGGAAGAAAAGACCCCTTACCCTACTCCAAAAAAGTATTCAGCAAGTAAGATTTAAAAAAAAATCACAACAAACTATCAAGCTTTAAGGAACTGAAAGCCCAATCTGGTGTGGATTATGTTCAGTTAGTTTATATTGTCCTGAACTGCTCTACCCTTTCCTATGCCTATATAAATAATTGCCTGTATCACCTAATCATTGCTTGCTTTGACGTTAGCTGAAAATCCTGCTCTAAAAAAGCCAGGATCTGGCACAGCAAAAAGTACAGAGTGGAAATAAAACATGCCATGACTCTCCATATGAATTACACATGGTAATTCTGTTACAGGCTTGACTAAAAATCAGCAATACTTAACCTTCACAATCCTAAACTCAATGTAGCAACCAAACTTCTCAAAAAGAAATCAGGAGTCCTGAGAACTGCTAATGCCAGTGAGAGCAGAGAGCTTTCAGCACCCCCAAGAAGGCACTCTAGTACTGCTCCTGCAAAAATTATGACCTGCAGCTCCCCACAATTCCCTCAGGATTTAAAGCCTTAATGAAGGCTGAAATGTTTCACACTTTGCAGGAAACACAGACTCTGCAAGGATGGAACCAATGCAAGCAGCAAGGGTTATAAAAGCTAACTGATCTCTCTTTCTGTCAATCTTCCACACAAACACAGTCCAATGAGCAAATCTGGGTACAAGCTGCAGTAATAACAATTGATGTTTGATACTTACCTACACAGCTACTGTATGACGGACGGTCAACTGTTTTGAAATAGATGTAAAAAGTCTTAGGCTTATTCAAAGGTGCAGACAGTCAATAGTATAGTACAGAACTGCTATGTACGAAGTACGACATGAGCTATGGCGTGCCAGGAATATACATAAATATTTAAAAAAAGAAAGATTCTGCAGTCAAAGTCATTAGAATCCTAGTTACACAGGCTGAACAATAACACTTAAAGTGTTCACTCTCATACATTCACTTTCCTACAGAAGCTTAACCAGAACATAAATGTTAACATATGAAAAGCTGATGTTTGCTTTTTATCTTTTTATGCAGATTGAAAAAAACCCACCCCTATACATTAAAACATTTATTTCAATGCTTTCTAAAGGATACGTCAGTCTCGAGAGACATAATGCATGAATGTCTCATGCAAATCCCTGCTCCTCACT
>NW_010413351.1:65289-74160 GCF_000710305.1 Buceros rhinoceros silvestris | reverse complement strand
TCCCTACACCTCAACACTTCTCGCTCTCACAGTGTAAGCAGACGACTGTAAGGGGGGAACGCTGGGAGAACAGCAGTGCTGGGAGAAAAAAAAGTTTAATGTTTGAACTGCTGTAATGAACTCCCTTGTCCCCCACAGCTTATTACATTCTTAGTGCTTTTTGACAGGCCATTCACGTCAGGAAAAACATGACAGTCCTCTTTAAAGGTATTTTACCATTATACTAAAACATACAGTTCTATACAAATATCATTCCCTGTTATATAAAATTTTACTATCAAGTCTGTGCATTGCTGGATGTGAAATAACCATCCAAAATGAGTAAGAGGGTGCGTATGGACATCATGTCACCTCCTCCTGACATCTCCAGCTAAGGCAGAGCCACAGGGTAAAGACAGCTTAGTGCTGTCCTTAGGCTGCACTCTACCCACCTTTTTTGTTTTGTTTTGAATCTGCTGCTGAAAGGAAATCTGTTTACAAATTTTCTAAAGGTAAATACACTAACTTTGGATCTATAGTCTAATACAGATGTACTGAATTAGCTGTGGTTTTGCTTTATGTGAGCTAGCCCATGCCAGCCTCATTGTGCTGGATAATTGAGAACCGACTGTACTGCGGAGGATCTCTTTTTCGTAGCTGAATGCTCCCAATAAAACCCAATACCAAGTGCCATTCTTCCAGTCTTTTTCAGAGCTTCTATCTACCAGTGATGATGAATTAACCTACTGCTGAAACCAAAAGAATAGATGCATGCAAAGAGAATAGCCTGTATGATTTTAGCATGGCTTACATCTTTTTTTCTTGTCTGTAAGCTGCTACGAGTGGTCTTTGTCACACCCATGCCTTAACAAGTCTCTCTAATTCTTGGAGAGTTTCCAGCATTTAAAGAGTCAAGTATTTACAAAAGAAGAATGACTCCATCCAGTAAAATGAAGCATTCTGTACCAAGAGGATGCCTACTTGGCTTGCTGTGTATGCCGAGCTTTTACCACAAAAAAAAGAAAACAATCTGCTTAAAGTTGTATCTGCAGATACTACCTTGTGAGTACAACAAACGAGAAACCTGCTAAGAAGCAACACTGAGCAATGCTCATGTAATAAGTCTTAAAAATGATCTTGCCTTTTGACCTTTGGACATGTCATTTAGTTTCATCATGAGATGAATGAGAGTGAAGAGGTCTTTAGCTTTTGAGGAAGTACCCAAATGAAGGTAACATAACAGGTATATTATAGGATATTACAACAAATTATGTATTTACACAGCGATTTTCATCTCAAAGATCTACAAAAGATTACATAAATGTCCTTTTTGCAATGATAGGACAATTCTACTCTTACAGAGAGTTATATGATCTGTAGAGTTCGGAAGATTAACTTAAGTAAGTGTTATTCATTTTCTGTCTACAGAAACATCAGCTACGTTTGTGACTTATTAAAGCATATTTAACAGATGTCATCATCTACAGCATGAAGATAATCACACTAGCCCTGGATGGTCTGGAAAATCCTCTTTTCTTTGGGTTCACACTGTCACCTCCGAGGAACACCTCCCGCTTCAGTAGTAAGCAGTGCTGGCTCCGGGGAAGTATACGCTGCTGTGGGCTGCGCATTCCACGAATCTTTTCCTTTCCTACCCATCTGTCTCATGACTTCTCCTCCAACTTCATCTCCCTACATGGTGTGCAGCAAAAAACTATTAAGACCATGCTGCCTTTTACAGTGGATGATGCTGTGTCCACAATTAACAAGGAAGACATTGTTTGCTTCTCTAAAACTTGCTAGTAAAAGAGGAAAGCAAAGTCACATCAAAAGCAGCACATGAAACTTTTCCACGTATCACCTGCTAAAATTAACGTTCAACCGATACGTGAATAAACTTCCTGGCAAATCTCAACTTCCGTGAATTTTAAAATGCATGTATTTTCAGAGGAAAAACAAGAAATATTTTTGAGTATTCCAATTAATCCAAAAGCATAACATATCCCCTACCTACAGTCACTGATTCTCCTCTTCAAATGAATGTTCCTGCTATAAAAGTTGTGCGTAAGTTGGAAGTGGGGATCAGTTAAAGCAAAGAAATATGAGCATCTTCTGAACAAGCATAGAATTGCAGGGAAGGAGATCACTTTCAAATCTGGACAGTTCAGCTGTGTGCTAATGAACACGCAAAAGATTCACAGGAGAAATACTGAATATTCATGCAAACATGCTGTATTTATTTCAGTACAAATGGTGGGGTTTTGTGTGGTTTGTTCCCCTATAGGCTGTTAACATTTATAGTAGGTAAAAAGAGAAAATTAGATCAAATCTTAGACTAGAGATTCTGATTATCTGATTAACAACTGCAATAGTAGAATGTTTTCTTTACGAAATCAAAGCAAACTTTACCCTAAATCTCTCCCTTATGTCTTCCATCATATCACAAGTCTTTGGGGGGTATCAAAGTACAAATGCATTCCAGTGCCCCAAGAGTTTTGATTTGCATTCTGTATCACTTCAAAATTGAGAAAGGGAGAACAAAGAAAAGGCAGAAAAGTACAAGAAAGAGTAACACAACGTATTTCACAGAGGGAAAATGACATTCTCTCCATGTTTTGTTTCACATAAATGCTCTAACGCTAGTCTTCTGCAGACGGTTTTAAACCTTTTACCCCATAATATACTTCCTCACAATGATACACACTAACGGAGGGGGAAAAAAGTCCAGTACCTCAGCAAAAGTTTTTAGACACACAGTGATCTGTTACAACAGTTTGTTTTTCAACAGTGCAGAAGACGAACTGGAAAGGCCTCAACCAATTCTGAGAATATGCAGAAATAAAAGCTAAGTGCCTATCAATTTGGAAAAAGTCTGAGAAAAAACAGAGCTGAGAGCACTACAAAGCTTTCCCGTCCTATCTGCACTCTCTTGTTTCAGCCTCCCTAATAACTTGTTGATGGGTTTATATGTGGGATTTGATTTTGTAGGTTCTTTCACTGTCTCCCAGCCAACAATCCGATCAGCATTTCCTTTTATTGGTGACTGCTTACTCTATAACCAAAACTCTCATAGCACGGGTGGTTTGAAGGTCATACCGTATCTCTGAGATTGGGCTCTAAGTGTGCATCACTCCTGACATTTCTTCCTACTTTAAGATCTGTCTGAACTTGGCATTCCCTGTCACTGGTTTGAATTAGTTACTATTCAATCTATCCAGCATGTTAAAATATTTTCAAAGTCTCAAAAATACAATTAGAAGAAAAGAGGTAATAAAAAGCTTAAGATCTTCCAGGTGGAGGCTGGTATGAATTAGCTTCAGGGCACCTATGCTCCAAGAACAATAGATATCAAGCACGAAGAGCAAGGATTAGGGTCCAGATTAATTCTAGGTCAATGTACAACAAGCAGCCCAGGCAATATGGATCCTCTCTACCACAGAGAATTTCTGCCATGGGGCAACTCAACTCATCTAAGATCTCTCTTGCCCTTTCTAATGAATACAGTGGAGCTCCTAGAGAATGAGGCTTCTAAATTCACCAGTTTGGGTAACCACCTTTGAAGAGGTGAGTAACCGCCTCATGGATCACACATTCCTATAATCAGGCTACTAGAATTATCCTCAATTTGATTAAATGAATTTCTGTAATAAGAAATCGTCTCTAAAAACTGCTTCAGCATGCTTTGTGAACCTGCCAATAAGTACAGCTAAAACGTTCAAAGAATTAAACCGTAGTCAATGCTGCTACACATATGAAAAACATTCTCTACATTCTTTTCTAATAACTTTTTCTTACCCTGTCTTGCAGCGGTATTTACACCTCAAAGGACAGTAGATGTGCTTCTGGCACTCAGCATGTATCGTTTGTAAATGGTAACGGCTTCCTAGAAACATGGCAGCAAAGAGGGTCTTGCTGTAACTTCAGAGAAAAAGTATTAATAACTACCTAAACGAAGCCAACTGAATCAGCACAGAAAATGCTCATTTTTTCAGCTGCCAAAAAGCTGAAAATCAGCAGAGGAAACAGATGCTAGAACTCCACTTAGTGTAATTCCAAATCTGAAAACAGAACAGAGTTTTGGCAATACTGAAAACCAAATATGGTTACAGCACCAGCTGGGAAGGATCTACTAAGCAGCTCTTGTGATTTATATCTTTGGAAGTTTCACGGGTCACTCAACATAAACACCTTTGTCACACACATCCTGCTAAAAATGATTAAGACTTAAACGAGGTTTTGAATTTCTGAATCACAAATTTTGATAAAAGGTAGTGTGAAACAGAAAAGAACAATAAGAATTTATCTTAGAAATATTGTGTTTTAAAGTATTTAATAAACCTAATTCCACTGTTGTTACTTTGAAAATTCAGATAAAATCTTTGATAATTTTCCCTAAACCCCATTAAACTGGTGACAGGAACTTTGCACATACTACTTGTAAACAAGTGAAACAAAACCCAGCAATCCAAGAGGAACTTTGAGCAAACTTTCTCTGTACTGTTTTCTAACAATCATTGATGCAAATTCTTATGAGGGTTGAGCCAATCTTTTCCAGAGCAATGGAAGACACCAGTTTGGACTTCCCTGCAGGGAACAGCTCTCTGCCAGCATGGATGGAGCGTTCAGGGTTACAAACTAAGGAAATTAAGAGCTTTGCTGCCACAAACAAGCCAGCCGACAAACAACTATAACTTTGAAGCTCAAGTGTAGTGCTAGCATAACAGAAAAATTAAGAGGAGAGGCATTCATCAGACCTCCCAGGCTTTATCTAACTTAGCTTTGTATTAAGGACAATCGACATATCAGCAATACTTACTCCTATTTCTTATAAAATATTTACTACTTATATTTGTTGCCTTAAGACATTATGACTTTCAACTGCAATTTTGACTCTACACATCCACTGAAATCTATGAGAAATTCTAATTAACTACATATATGGTTTCTAAACTTGAAGCTCTGCGTCCTCATGCAAGACGGAGAGAAAAAAAAAAAAAAGCAGCACATTTCTAGGATTCAGACACCCCTGCCCTGCAGTATCCCCGGACTCATTCAGAGTTCCTCTTGTCCAGCACAGGTGATGTTGGCTGTTGTGAACCCACTTCAGAAACACTCTAACCTTCCCGGCATCATGCAAGAAACCCAGCAAATCTAACACTCTGGGAATCAGACCCCTGTGTTTGGTTTAGTGACGCCAACATTAGCACTATATTCTCATTTTGGAAGTGGGGATCTCTGCCCTTTTCAAAACTGCACCACTTTGCAGGGAAATCCTAAGCAAAAATAAATTCTAAGTCCAGAAGGACCCACATATTACATTCATGGAGTCGAAGTTCCAGAATCAGCATAACCTTAGCAATAACCCGTTAAACCCTGATTCAGGAAGCCATTCCTTTAGTAGTATATATGTAGGCAAGCTGCAGATGTTTAAATATTTAGCTAGGTTGAGACGCTTTGAACAGCGATTTTTCACACATGCACATCTATTATTCTGCCCCAGCAAAACTCTTTGGAGATTGGAAGGAGAAAAAGGCACCATTTTAAAGAGAAAAAGGATCTTGAAAAATATGCCAATTCATCTATAAAACTACATTTATGTCACAAAGATTACTCCCATCGTCTCTCCTAGCAACGTCTTCTTTCCTAATTTGAATTCAGTGAAAGAACCATAACTTGTGAGCTTCCAAAACCAGCTGAAGTGTTTTAGCCACGCACCCTGTTTCATGATAATAAATATGTTGTTCTTCAAAAAAAAACCTTCAAAAACTGCCGAAAGACTATAAAACTAATGAGGTATAATAGCTTCAGGACTTGTTATTCTGGTGTACTTCAACCAACACCCTGTGGAAAATGACAGCAATGCTGGACTTATGAAACACAGCCTCTGTTAGTGCAAGAGCTGGTCACTGAGGTACCAGCCAAAGAAAGACGGAACTCCAGCAGCAGTTCTCGGGACTCAAACCTTCAAACTCAGCAACACCATTTCTATACACGCAAAAAACCCATGACTGGCAAGTCTTTCAACTTGCTAATAAAAATAAAGCACAGACATCAGCTCTTTAAATCTCATGGAACATGAAAAGACATCCTGTTCAGTTAAAATTACTATTTATTTTCCTACTTCACTGAAATGTGAGAAAACTTATTTCTAAGAAGTAGAAAATGCGGGGCTGTATGTTATTGCTGCTATTTGTACTGTACAACTGCCATGGAGGACGAGGAAAAGAAAATACCTTCTAGGCTGAGAAAAATCTCTGTTTAACAGAAGTACCAGAGGACACGAGGGAAGTACACTTACGGTGATCCTTACACATGCTTTAGCTGCTTCCCCGCACCAGGTGTGCCAAGTTTTTAGCAATGAAGCAAGCGTGACACTTCAGGCACTTTAATTTGAGTTAGGTTGTTTATAATAACCTCTCCTCTTCATTTCCAAGGGGAACTTCTCACATGTTTCATTCTATACAATGATACTGTGTTTATACCAACTGCCACTTAGGAAAGACATAAACCAGGTTTATATACAGTATCTGCAAAATGTAAAGCTAAAAAATTACATGAAGCGGCTGCACAGTGTTTCAAGTTAAATGGAAGATGTTTCTGTTTCCACTTCTATCAGGGAAAATACAGACTACCTCAGTTGACTTTAGCAGAATTACTGCACCAAGTGCATAACTGGATGTAATGTTTATCCCTCCTGATCCACAGTGCATTTCTGACCTGTCTGCAGGATCCTCTGCGGGCAGACGGAACCTCTGGGAGAGGGGAGCTCTGCTGGTTCAGGCGCAGGGCTATGCCCAGTCTGCACGCAGGGCTTCCGATCAGATCGATGAGTCCGCAAAAGTAATTCACCGCTACTTTGACCCGAGATAAAACTCACCACCATCAAACTCGTCAACATATCCAGAGCAGAAGGAATTTCTGCTCATTTACAAGGCCTTCTAAAATGGCCTGTCCAAACACCAGACTGTTTGGACATCAAAAGCATACCTGAAAGTTTTTAAGAAAGTATAAATATTTTCAAGCACAGCTGCAATTTAAAAACTCCCATTTTCATAAATGCAGAGCAGAGTAGACTAGACTATTTTGGTTAGAGAGGACCTACAACGGTCATCTAGGCCAGCTGCCGGACCACTTCAGGGCAGTCAAAGCACATTATTAAGCGCATTGTCCCAACTCCTCCAAACACTGACAGGCTTGGGGCATCAACCACCTCACCAGGAAGCCTGGTCAGAAATAACAGTCACTTCTATTTTATCACCACCAAAAGATGACTGGGCAAGTTTTACTTGGCCTCATCACATTACTTCTGATATTTCTGTGAGAGGCTGGGCTTATTCTCAATTTCCAAGTTGTAAAGTTTCCAACTTCCCAGCTATCAGTCCAGATAAATTTCTGCACACCCTTTCCCTTAGCATTCGCCCTGCTAACTCCATTGGGCCTTGCTGGCCACCCCATCCCAAACCACCACCTTCTCCGACGTGCCCGCTCCCCCAGCAGCCCCGTCAGGGCATTTCCGATGGGATGGCAGCAGGCAGCACTTTGCCTCTCACATCACTCAAATTTCAGTATTCCTGCTTGTGCTTGAAACTTGCATTAAATGAAGGAAGGGTGCGTCTTCCAGTTTTACCTTAAGGAATACAAAATAAACAAGCCGCCCTTTGAAGGAGAAGGACAGGAAAGTAACAAGGTATTCAAGAAAAGAAAAAAAAAATTTAATAAAAGAATGAGAAAACTTGACACTTCCGATGCTGTCACAGCTGTGCTGATCCTCACATTCTGTTTAAACATTTTTCAATCTACCAGTCAAACAGTTCAAAATAACACAATGCAAACGCTGTACAACAACTGACAGACCTGGACTATCTCATTTCTGCTGCAACATGAGAGTTATCACTTTTTCCACACAAATTGGAATAAAGAAATAAAAGGAAGCTTTTAAGATCAGTGCCGTGATAAATGATTTAAACCTCTTTTTTTTTTTTTGGCTACATCTTGGAAAGCTAATTGTATCTTTTGATAACAAACTCTTCATTGTAGCTCAAAGAAAACTGTATTTGTGGTCTACCTATTTTTGGCAGAAGCACACTAATACAAAGTACAATGCTATGGGACTAGTTAACAAATCTTTATTTCAAGTAAAAAGATATGTACCTTGAGGGGCTAGTTTGTCTTTTGAGCCACACAAAAGATTACAAGGACAGCTATCAGTGATTCAAATCAACTTAATTCACATTAAAAACCACCATGCTTTTGTCCTAGACCCCACACTTTTCCTAGCTGACACTTTATAGAAATTGCTGATTACTCCAGCTTTAGCAGTCATTTATGAAAAGTGAATCTCAATGTTTATTGTACTAAACTAAATATTATAAGCCAGAAGTTCTGTGAAAGAAGAATGGTACACAGGAACGTGCTCCTCTCAAATCACTGTGTTTTAACAGATGTTATTGTCACAGGGTGGCAACTTTTAAAATCTCAAATGAAGTTTTCCTATGATGAACACTGATACAATGAGTTGCTTTTTAAGCGTATTTCATAGATTTCATTCCCCCCCTTTATGAAAAAAGGTCAGGATCAATGTTCTTTTTGTTTAAATCAAACTAGACATAGTTTTGACAGCATCTTAGTGTTTCATTAATTCTTTCAGTTTTATCACCTGTCTTCATAATAGTCCTGTGTTTTAAATTGTTCTAGAGATTACTCTTAGTAAGTAAAGAAATAAGGTAATTGGTATTCTCCAATTCAACATAATTTCTCAGTAGCCAGCTGCAAAGACATCCTCAGCATTGCAGCTGCTTTGCAAATTCAACGACAATTTTAAATGTCAATATTTAAAACAGCAGAGAAGTTACCAGCCAAAAGCTATTCCATACTAAAAACCCTCATCTTACC
>NW_010413351.1:64500-65149 GCF_000710305.1 Buceros rhinoceros silvestris | reverse complement strand
CTTTATGTTCTAAATATTTCCACTGAGTTGAAATAAACTATCCTCTTGTCAAAACATGAAAGTGAGGCTCTAATGCAAGCAAGAACCAAGAACTTTTATGCTTTGCCTTAGAAGCTCTTCCTGAGCATGCAGTTTCAAACCCAGTTTCAGCCTATCCAGCCCATGCTGCGCCGCTCCTAAGCGAGCCCTTGGACTGCAGATGAACCCCACGGCTTTAAACTGCAGAAGCACTGACATGTATTATATGTGACTATGCAGGCCTGTATTATAATTCATTTTCAATAGCTGGGGCAAAGTACGAGCTTTTTACAGCGTATAACTTTGCCATTGTTGTTGCATTTCATAAACAAGATAAATTGTCCTGCAACATGTTGGCCTGTGTCCTGCACTCTAGGCAGTCCAGCCCTGTGTGCTGCGCTGACCTTGGCTGGCTGCCTGGTGCCCACCAAGCCACACTCTCATTCGTCCTCCTCAGTGGGATGGGATAGAAAATAAGACGAAAAACTCATGGGTCAAGAGAAAGGTAGTTTAATGAAAAAAAAAAAGTGAGATGATTTATTCTGTACTTGCCAGCAGCAGGCAATGTCTAGCTGCTTCCAGAAAGTAGGGCCTTTCGTTCCTGTCAGCTTTTCCTGCTTAGCCCTATGTC
>NW_010413351.1:41813-64422 GCF_000710305.1 Buceros rhinoceros silvestris | reverse complement strand
CCTGCTGAGCACTATGTCACAAGGTGTGGAATATCCCTTCGGTCAGTTGGGGTCAGCTCTCCTGGCCACGTCCCCTCCCAGACTTGCCCAAGCCCAGCCTGCTGGCGAGTGGCAGAGAGGTGATGGTGCAGAGCGCTGCCCGGCAGGAGCCAAAACACTGGGGTGTTATCAGCGCCCTTCCAGCTACAAACACAAAGCATGGCACTACATGGGCTGTTTTGGGGAAGGTAACTCCACCCCATCAGGCCCATGTACTTTGGTTTGTGCTTTTAAAGTTTTTTCACAAAGGCTCGTGCATTTCATCAGTAAAATCAAGCAATCTCCTTTAGCCGCTGTGCTTCTGAATATTTTCAGATATTTGAACCTATTTTATTAATAGTTTATACAAGTGAGCAAAACCATGACGTCTTTAAATATTTATCTAAAAAATTAAAAGCTTGGCTACATATTTATCCCTCAGTTAAGAAGAGTAAATAGCTTCCCCTAAATACAGCAAAGGGCAGAACGTGGTGCTAAAATCTCAAGTAACTAACACAAAATCCGATGACAGATCACAAGTTTCAAACCTGTAAGGAGAAAATTCTTTACTTAAAAGAAAGCCTCTTAGAACTCACACATGATTTATGTCACCCTTGGGCACTTCTCTCAGTCTCAAACTAAAAAAGAAACTGTTAATACAACCTCCTGATCAAAGAGCATCACTAGGAAACAGAATATAAATTTTTCTTTTTTGTGTTTGAAAAGGTAAAAACATCAGTGTCCTTTGGAAAAAAAGAAAAATAATCACAAGTAGAGTTATGAGAGAAAGATTCAAAGATAAAGGAAGATTTAAATTCAGCTGTGCTGCTAGATAGGCTGTCAGCCTCCTGCACAGACATTCCACACCAAAAATGCCCAGACACTGCCCAGGCTCAGGCTGCTGAAGTCTCTCTCCAGATGATGATTACAGTATCTGACCTGTATGCAGCAAAACCAAACTACAGTCAAGTGTCAGTAGGAAATAAGTAACTAAAGCAACAGGAGGAGTGAGGAGAAATGGAGGGGTGGGAGAGTGATGGAAGCAAAAGCACCCTGCAGAAGACCTTTCGGCAGGGCACAAAAGCTGCAGATAGCATTGCAAGAACTTGTAGAAAAACCTACAAGGCTGGGAACAGCAAGCAAAGAAATCGCTTACCTTTGCTTCCTTTATGCTTCAAGCAGGAAAAAAATCCTGATTTTGCACGGGTAAAGAAACTAGACTATAACAAAAAAAAAAATCTGCTTCTTCCATCAGCTTATCCCAGAAACAGAAACAACTCACAGGACCCCAAAGTCTGCCTATCTACTCTACTCGAAAGAGGTGATGTTGTGTATAAGGCTAATACCTTTCAACATGTTCCAACACATCTCGTAACTCCACAGTTGAGTCTAATTCACATTAAGTCAGCTTCAAGAAAAAAGTAATTTGATATACCAATTTATTTTATATATGTCTGCATTTACAGACTCAAATGCGTGGATTTGGTTTCCATTCAATCTACATACTTTTATTGATGAGCTTCCTAAATCACCCCACATCAAATAGGCAACTATAAATGAATTTTAAAATATTTTCTCACTCTTTGCTGAACTGTAGAAGCTATTAGAACACGCCATAAAAATCCCTTTAACAGATTTCATATGACACAGGGAACAGGAAACATCATCAATCAAAAATTACTGCCTTGCTATTAACATCTACTTTTGTGTCTGAATGTTTATGGTTCATAGAAAGCTGAAAGAACAGATGACTAAGGAAAACAGTCCAACAGGTTTTATTTGTCTTTTCATAAACATTGCCTCTCAAAGGAATCCGCTTGAAGCTTAAGGTTTATGCCAGTATACAAGACTCCTAACGAGAGGAATCGAGACACTGGTCTGATAACAAGGGTCGCAGTAGCAGCTTCCAAAGAGAACCCAGGGGATGCACTTGCGTGGAATATATATTTGGCATAGACCAGAATAAATCCAACCAAACATAAAGCTTGTTCACAGTTACGCTTCATTTCATATTTGAATATAGACCACATGTTTGAGGATTAGGCTGGTGAACCCAATCTGAGTCTTCCAGGAAACAGCAATGTAACAATTGGGCTATAGAACTGTCAGTTATTTCAGAGACCAGCTGGGCGCGAAGCATGTTGTTTTCCAAAACACAGACTCTTCCTACAGGAAGATCTTCTGTAACAAGAGCCTTAAGCTCAAAACACACCCATGTGTAACTGAGCCAGTATTCTTTCCACAGGAGAAAAAAAAAACCAACCCTAATATTGCAAAGGGACATCAACTGCATTTCAGTGCTCTCCCAGTCTGAGGCGGACTTCAAACACCCCTTTTTTCACTTAATAGTTCATTTACTGGAAGCATCTTTTTTATCATTTTGTATAGGAAAGAAACTAAAATAGGCAAATTGCACTTGTACGTTCTCCATCTATTTTATTGCTGCTCAAACTATGTTTCACCAGACAGTGAGCAGACCTCTATGGAGAAAATAGCCTGCCAAAGTCTAGAGTTACAGGTTAAAAACAGACATGACCAAACGAGCAGCACAGGATCCATAAATCTCAGGCAACACTGAATTGAACTGAGGCTTATTTTTCCTTTTGATCTCATTCAGCAGATTAACCAGGCTTTTCCTGCGATCAGTACCTAATACACTGAAAAAAGACATACAGACAAGCCCACAGTTTTTATAATTCATTTCCAATACTTGTGCTTTTTTTCAGCTCTTTTCAAGGGTTGATACTTGCACATGACTCCAGAGGTATACAGAAAAGATGGATAGTAAATCCTGATGGGGAAAAAGGCCCCTATCGCTTCTTGTCTTGCACTTCTAAGAAAGTAAACATTCATGTTACGAGTTATGTTAATAACTTCTGTTAATCAGCCATGTTTAATCATATATGTTTTGTAAAAAGCTTCCAGACAGTAACAGCTGAAGCAAGAGCCACAAATTTGTTTTTGTGGGTACCTCTTGTTCCTTTACAAGACAAACTTACAGAGAAAGTAAATCAGGTTGTACAACGAACTACAGAAATAAGTGAATGAAGTCTCAGCTGGGAATCAGAATAAAGTGGAAGAAATAACCACCAGTACAATTCACAGAGTCACCACAGCCTTAAAGAAAACATGACTTAGGAAGGTACTGAAAAATGTCTCTCTTAGACTATCAGAAGCTTCTTATTTATTGGATGCACATTGATCTTTGTTACTTGAAGAGTTTCCCTGTAAAACCTTGCCTTATGTGACTGTATGACTGGAGCAGGGTACAGTTCCTTCAATCTTTTTTAAAATTGCACAAGAAAAGTGTCCTGCAGTGGAGAATTCAATTCTGTCCTTCAAATCACCTGACAGACTGACTAAACCAAACATGCATTAGCTTACATAATCTTATGCATAACATAACCTTACTCTGCACACACACCCTTATTACCCACCAAACAGCAGCAGCACGATGGACCCATTTGAGCAAGGTCAGTCTAAACCGAAGGGTGCACATGATTCTGTAAGAATACACCTGCAGGAACATGACAGAATTGTTGCAGTTCTGTTCCAAGCTGACACCACAAGACTTTTAAGTCTAAAGATCGGGTGGCCATGGGTAAATATTTTCACTTATGAGCAGTATTGCTGCCTGTCAAGACAGGTGCTTATTTTTATATTTTATAGTAAGTGCTTCAGGAACACAGTGCTAACAGAAAAGGACCATGATAAAAGCATGTAGCTCATGTTCCAAAATTATACTTTCTGTTTGCAGCTTTTGTATTCATCTCTGTATACTTCCAATCCAATGACAAAACTTTGTGATACAAGAATAGGGCCTAAAAAAAGGCTTAGAATACTTATTGGAGCATCACTTCAAGAATGAGGCAAACGTTTTTCTTCTCTGATGGACCACTGACGTGAACTGCTGGAAAGCAGTTCCACGCGGGTCAGCAGCACGCCTGCTCTCAGCAATCAGTAGGAGTTGGGACTGGAGCTGTAGACTTTGGCAGCTTCTCTGTGTCACACTGTGGCAAGCATGATCTGAAAACTCTGAGCATAATGCAGTATTGCGACAGGAAGAGATTAGATATGAAAATCTTGTTCAAAGTTGATACTTACGCCAGACCCACCAAGTTGCTTAGAGAAAGCTTTGTACAGAGAGTTAAAGCTGCTTTGTTAGGCAGCTTTAGAAATATTGTGAGCTGTGGGAATTTCTCCCCAGTTCTCCCTTCTGCCCTCCCTTTTTTTAAATAAGAATTTTTATGAACTCCAAACTTCAGAAAGCACACAGGCCATTGGGTCATCTGCATTACAGTGCCTGATTCATCATGTACTTATACCGTATATTATGTCTCATTATAAGAAAAAGAATTTCCTGTCAAAATGAAAATGCTCAATTTTGACAGTTAATTTATACGCCTGACCAAAAAACAGACCCCAGCCAAAAAGCCTCATTAACTAAATTTTATCTAATTAACTTAATTTTATCTAATGCATACCCATATGGAGGCAGAGAGGACAATTACAGATTCATAATTTTATTATCTGGATCAGAAAATTATTTTTGAATACGCAAAGAATGGTCTTACACAGCTAGAAACATATAAATTGTAAAGATACTGGATTACTAACCACATCTGGACTGGTTACATCCAGACTGTAGTAATCTCTTCATTTTTTCCTTATGAAATCTAGAATCCTTACCTTAGTAGTTTTAAGCTTCAAGTAATCTCAATTTTTCTCTTACAAATTTTTTGTTTGGGAGAGAAATACTATATATTACCAGTTTTATTTTTTGTATCGTTCCCTGCCAAAATAACAGCAGATTTCGGGGGCCCTGCAGTGTTCCGTCAAAAGTAGAGAAAAGGAATGGATGAATAAAACAAGTTACATTTGTTATATAACTGTAAATAAATCAGTGCTGGCAAGTTTCATTCAGTAACTATGGAACTTTCCACAATGTCCTTTTCCTCTGTGTCACCTCTTTCTTTCCCCTGCCCTCAGTAAGTCCATGGGTTGAAACTTCAGTATCTAGTAAGACAGTCTATCCTGTCCCTGCCCAGTGTATAACCTTCTGGCTTTCCAAAGCACCATTATTAAAGAAAAGACAAGGAAGACTCGACCAACCAATGGAAATGAAGGCAGAAAAAAAGTGGGGGATTTTCAGAAAAATAAGGGTAACCCAAAAAGTGAGCAGTGACCTAGGCTGCTACTCTGCAAAGCGTGAAAACTACTAATGCAGCTGAGTGGACAAGAAAGGTTTAAGGTGCAGAAACATTTTATCCGCTTGCACTTATCGGTACTTGCGTCTTTACGGATACTGCTTTGACCAGACACTTTTTCAGATCTCTATGCTCAGAGCTTTGCAAACCTCTGAATATGTACATGTGGAAACCACTCACAGAGAGCGCTGATGCCACTGGCAGAATAATCAGGAAGATGGAAAACAGACATCACGGTGGAGTTTTATTTCTAATAAACAGGCTGAAACATTAGGAGGCTCACTTAGAGAAATCTGTATTCTGAGGTGAGAAAGTCGTATTCTTGACTCACTGCCTACCAGCACCTGCTCTCCCATTCTAACTGCAGGAACTGCCATGAAGAGCAACTCCCCCTGGAGAAGTCTGCAGAGTTAAGCCTCGTCTTTGTTAGCAGAAACTCTCCTAATACGTACAAACTATACTGTTGGGAGATGATGCCAATATTTTGAGGCATTTAACATGTTTGCTTCTCTATATCACGCTCAGAACAATTATACATTAGTTCAGTCCTTATTTCAAAATCGCACACAAGGAGACCGTCCGTGTAGCCATTTCCCCTCCTCTACGCTTATAAGTCAACTAGTAAGTCTGGACCCAAACCCACAATGAACACAAAGCACAGAACTGGAGCAGAAAACCAGCATTTGTTCTTATTCCCATTTCTAACAAAAAGTGGCAAATAAATCTTTTATCACTTTCAAACTTAAACTATTCTGGATTAATGCATCTGGAATTAATACACCTGTATTAATACATTAATACAGAACACATTATAAAAACAGAAACTGAGTAACAGTTGAACAAGGATAAATATAACTACTTTTCTACTTATTTTGAAGAATATTTTCTAATTTCAGTGGGTTTTAACTTTGGCCTTAGATGCAAACAATAGAGCTTCAGAATTCCAGCACATCCAACTAGCTTGAATATGTAAGTGTCACTGATAGATTTCATTTACTGAAAATGACATTTACTGTCAGCAAAGCAAATACTATGAATGAATTAGAATTCCTTTTCTTCATTAAACTCACCTAATCACACAATTACTGCTTGTTCAGACACGTTCCCTATGCAGTCCTTCTGTCAACAACAAATAATCAGCTTCATCCACCTGAAAATTCAGATCAACTATTTGAAATAATAACGGGGAGTCTGCATAAGTCCACTCTGTCTTCACTCAAGGCATGTTCAAGCTAACAAAAACCACAGAGCAGATTCAATGAGAATGAACCATGCACGCATCTGCTCAGTTATCTCTCTAGGACACGGGTATTTGGGGTTCATCTAGACAGCTATACAAACCCTTACCAGCTGAAAACGTGATCCATTTTCATTTGACAGCCTTTTACACTTGTCACGGAAACATCAGCATTATTACATCCAGTTTCATCCATAGGAAGAGACATGAACTCCTGGTCACAAGCCTGGGAGAAAGCCTAAATCCATCTCAGATAAAACAGCAACCTACCAGCACAACTAACACATCAAAGGCATTTTCTTCCCTTGAGCATCTATGGAGTTTACCGTATTTTCTGACAGGTAAGTGCTTTGACCTGGGCTTCACATCCAGTGAATCCTCAAGTTTCTCACCTGCAGCCATGGGTCTTGCCTTAATCCACCCTCAATTTTCTCTGTAATTCCCAAAAGAGGGAGCCCTGAAAAGTGAGGGGGTATTCTGTTCCATTTCTCTGCCATGGTTTACTGGAAGGCAATCAGATTTGGCCCCACTGTCTTACCCAATACAAAACAGAAGAAGTCAGCTCAAATTAAGATTTCATGCATTGAGCAAAGTAATGCATTTTCAGGAGGTTATTAGTGCTTTAAAAAAGGATTACTGAATGAGGCACTGCAAGCTGTGATGATATTATTAAAATAATGGTACAAACCCAGTAGGAAACGAGCTTTGCTGGAAATCTCATGTAAGGACAAATTCCCCAGATTAAAGGATTTAAACAATCAACTGTCAAACAAGACTTCTAAGGGTATTTACAAGACGAATTACTATTTTAAAATCCACAGAGAACTTTCCTGTGCTGCCCAACGATAGCCAACACAGCCATTCCCTCTAGCGCTCGCGCTAACAGCCCAATCAAGCTATGTCACATAACAACTGCATTGCGGAACAGACCATGAACGAAGAGGTGGGAGTGGGACAGAAGGAGGACATTAGAATGCCCAGCTGCCAGATGCCTAAGACCCGGATTTGGATTCTACACAGCTACAACCACAGAAACAACAGTTGGAATATGTAAAATTGAGAAGACAATAAATTTACTGGAAACAACTTAAAGTTTCTGTAGCAGAATCGACATATCCGGCAACTGTGACATCCTGCTGCCTGCACAACGTAATTAGAGGAAAGATTTAATGCTGTTAGAAAGACAGTAAGCAAGAACCACATGTCCACATACTCCTTTTTGTCTTTTAGACTAAACATGCAGCACATCACAAGAAGAAAATGCATTATTTTGAAAACTGCCAAAAATATTAGAGTCCATTTACCAATAACCAGTGTTTGAGGTGACACACAGTGTGTTTAAAGCTTCTACAACACAAGTTGCTAATTGAAATCATTCTCTCCTGTCAGGGCTTTAGTATCATCATATCAACGTCTCTACTGCATAACTTCCTGTTACAGTTTTTTGCCTAATTTTCATGCTGTTCTATCCAAATGAGAGCATTATAATTCCTTATTTTCCCAGCACTGCTTGTAAACCCACTGTTTTTCTGTGTCTGTAGTGTAACTCAAATGATACATCCATACGTATACATGTATACACAAAGATCTGAAAAACACCCAGCGTCTGCAGGTGCAAACTGCATCTGCTGCAGCCACCTCTTATTTATTTTTTCATTTTCACACTGGGCTTAGTACTACCCTCGATACAAGTAGAAATATAAGAGCTCTAAGAAAGTTAGAAAAGCTCAAATAAACTTAGATGTGCACTTCTAACATTTGTTAGAGCCTTTGAAGTTACAGCGACATTTATTTGACTGACACATTTCCGTCCAGTTCAGTAATTCAGAGGTTAAAGGGAGAGGACTGAACTGTCAGTATTGAATTATAAATAAAGGTCTGAGCCACTCAAAATTCAATCTTTTGTGCGGATTTCATAAAATCTTCACAGATTAGTATTATTCAAGGTGTCTCAAGTTCCTTCGCTGCCCTGGTGATTTTAATGTGCTTTTAAGTGTAGGCATCTATAACTACTGTTAGGTTTTCTAAACAAGCAAATTAAAATTCCACAGACTGGGAGGCAAGTATTGTTTCTGTTCATTGGCATTCGATCCCCCACCTCCATGTGCTGAAAATCCATTTTGTAAGGTAATCATGAAATATTTAACTTCTTCAAATACTTACCTCAAATCAGCTCCCTAAGTTCCCCAAGAAGCTTCTCAAGAGCATGCACTTGGGTATTTAATCAAGGGGTACTAGTCTCATGGATAGCACATTATGTTCTATACTCCCTAACAAAACTAAAGCTGAATTGTGATTTATTGTCTTAAGGGAGAAATCACAGTAATGGCTAGAATTTCCAGATGTGACTACTGATCCCCTAACAAAGAGCAGTTTAATTATTCTACACCAAATACGCATGAGGGTTAGGAAGTGCTAACAAAGAAACAGAATAGATTAAAACTAATGTTAGGAGAATGTATTGGGAGGAACTGTGAATAAGCCAATGAAATGACTACAGACAACAATCAGCTATATCTGAAAAATCACACTCTGTTTTTACAGTGTTTTACTAAAGGACTCGCTACTTAAAACAATGTCTGAGCTGTGAAAAAGCCTTAAATACTCCTGTTGCTAAAACTGCAAGTGGACATTTGCCCTAACCACAAAGACTCTGGATATACATTTTACTGTTTCTCTTGCTTTATGAAGGGGACACTCAAAACTCCCTGGAATGCCTTTATAGAAAAGTGATCACAAAAGTGCAGCTAGAGGAAAACAGCTGGCAGTGCAGAAACATCTCTTACCTAAGCAGAGTTGCAACTAGGATTTTTGTAACATAACAGGCTTTGTTCACCTACAAAGTATCTATGTTTTTTTAAAAAGACATTAAAACCTATTATCAGTTACTGTCTCTACAAGACTGGGTATACGAGACCTATTCCATTATGGTCTTCTGGGTATACATATATATATATACAATTGCCAGTAATTTTTTGTCTGGTACTTTACTGTATAAACAGCCTGTTAGAAAAGTCACCATCACCAGCAATGCCCCTCCCCAGCTAAATCACTCTCTTGGCTTTGCCAGACTGACTTTTTAAACAGGAAGCTGAAACATACAGGTCGTCTTTTTTCAAATAAGTATGTTATCTTAGTTTAAACTTCTTTTTTTTAATAAATACAGCTTTTAAGTCTTCATCTGAAAATACTTCAGATTTTGAGATTATCCTTCACCCAACTGCTTCACTCACACATCAGTAGTACAATGCTAAAAGAAAAGCAGAACTTTCCATAAGTCACATTCATAGGTCAGTGAATAAAATATTTGATTTTCTTCATAACTTTTTTATTTAAAATCACGTGCATAGACAATACTTCACATAAACTGCAACAATCAAGCGTAATTGCAAGGACAAACTTGTTTTACTCTATTTCTTGATGTAAAGCTAGGGCAAGTGTAAGTTCTTCTGAAAAACAAGTTAAAGGGCAAGAGTGACAGGATGGTGACATCAGAAAGGAAGACAGCAGATGAAGGCAATGAAGAGCTGCTAAGATGGTTTGATTACTCACCAAGACAAAGGGGAGAGAAATTTGGATAAACGAGTAGCTTATCAGATTGTCACCACTCTCCCTTTTGACTGAAAGTGCTCCGCCAGGAGTTCAACTGCACTGATCCACTGCCAATCCCCCCCCCAGCCTCAAAGGTCCATCCCCTCTCCTGCACCAGTTCTGGCACTCCTTCAGCTCTATGAGGAACTGATTCAGCTTGCAAAACTGGCAAAAAGGATACCTCCACATGGGAAAAAAGAGGAGGTGAGAGGAAGAGAGAGGGAGCAGGAGCTTGGCTGAACTGTCTGGTGGCAGTAAGCCACGAGATCAGCTCTGCTGCATGACACAGCTGCACCGCCAATGCGCAGCTCTGAAGACTGAGCTGATGTAACTGCACACCACCGCAGTTATGAAGAGGATGTGCTGCTATTTCCCTCCTGGCCACACATTCCCCACTATTTCCCTTGCTATAGCCCTGCTGTGTCTAAACCCTTAGAGGGTCAGTTCAGCTTGCTAACCAAGCAAAATCATTGTTTATTTTTCTCTCTCTACTTCCTACCTGCCTAGCAAACTAAACTGGCTCATTCGGAGAAGACAGGCAACAAAAATGGCTCAAGAGAGGGTGCTGGGCTGCCCGGCTGGCAGTCAGAGTTTCTGGGTGACAATGAGTTCTTCGACAAGCACAGCAGCTCCTAAGGAACCTTAGGCTGCAATGCTCATACCAATCTCAGTTACTGACTGCCTCTCTTCTGCTTCCTCCCTCCACTATGCCAGCACAGGGGCTCCTCCACACCTGGATGAAGTAGTTCAGTACAATAAACAAACAGGAAAACTTCTTTTATTTTCTTTGTAAAGAGCTGAACTCCTCATTAAGAAGTCAGTTAAACCCTTGTACCAGCAAGGAAGTGGGTGAGATCATGAACAAAGGCAAGAGAGAGGGTAGGACTTAACTAAAATGTCAAAAAACCCCACAGCTTAAAAATACAGTGAGGTGCATTTAAATGCAGAAGCCAAGACTCTACTGAATTCAATCTGAATATAGGTATTTACTGTAGGACAACCTTTATGCTGAATGATGCTTTGTTAAAAAGTCATTGCTTCTTTGTTCAGTCTAACAAAGGACAGAAGTTAACACACACAATTCTTCCTTACAATTGTCTAAAAATAAAAGATAGTTTGCAGCGTTTTCTGTCTATTACTTCCAGTATCACTATTAACTAGAAATCTTCTACACGTCTTTCGTATTTTCACAATTTTTGTAAGTAATGCGACAGCACCTCTAACAAAATCATAAAGGATCTAACACAAAACAACTTGGGGACATGATAACGCTGTTCTCCCTAACAGATACACAGAGGTAACAGCCGCTGACTTTCTGACAACACTGAATACGACCTGCTGTCAGTGAGCCATGACTTGTGAGAAGATGGCTTCCACAGTAAGGACAGGTCTCAGAAGATCTCTACACACAGAACTACTTAATAACATGAAAAAACACTGTATATCAAAGCTGCAACTGGTTCAGCTGTAAGCGGCAAAGGACTTAATGACCACACAATTTTTACTTCACATTTCCAGGTACAGTTGGATACTGGTACTCTAAGTAAATAGTTGGGCTAATCTGGAAATTATATAATAATTCAGCCCAGGTGAGACTGATCATACTTATCTTTTAGTGCCACATATAAAATCAACCAAGTGGACAAAGTGGAGGTCTTCATTCTAATTCCAATTTTGCTTTTGCTATAGATCTCAGCATAGTCTTAATTTCTCCAGAAAATGAGGAGATAGGACTAGTCTGCTTTGCAGAAAGCAGGAATCTGGAAGAGCTGCAATTATGGATGTTGGCTGAAAGACGTCACAAAACACAACTGCAGGAATGTAGCCTGTTTTGCAGACCGGGGAAGGTCATGAAAGAACAGAACACTTCTCTCTTAGACACCACCAGCAGAGTGGTATGGGAGTCCTTAAAGGATGAAAGATCTAATCTGTTCCTAATTCAGCCATTTCTTCAACATGGAGGTCTTTCACAGAGGCTTGCATTTAGTTCCATGGAAAGCCTGAAACTCAGCAAAGTCTCTGGGCTGGCAACCAAATGGGATACAGACCCAGTTGCGAGGACTCCTTCACCAGACTGCCCTGGAGTACCTCCACGGCAGACCTCTTTGGAGCTAACGAGGCTGCAACAAGGTTAGCCAGTGCTTGTTCAAGCACGAAACTAGAGCCAACTTAGCCATGGGACAAGTGATGAATCTTCAAGCTAAGCCTCATTCAAAATTCAAGAGTAGCTTCTCTAGGACTTCTCTCCTGGCCATCTCCAGACTGTACAAGCATCAAGAATGCAAATCTGAATGTAGAATATGATGCTCAGATTCAAGGATAAAAACAAAAAATTCAGAAAAGGCATCAAAACAGACAAGAGACAACACTACACAGACGGCAAATCAAACAGCAGGTTTTTCTGACACAGAGGGAGTGAGATCCTCCTCAAAGACACCAAGCAGCTACAGTTCACCTCTACAGATGCAACAAAAGCAAATCGTTCCAGTCCCTTAGGACAGGTCACTGCCATAGCCAGTGTGAGAGCGCACACCAGGATTCTCTACCGCAGGACTGTTCTGCCAGACTGCTGCCTACCTGCCAAAAGAAACTCACTGCTAAAGCAGTCCTTTAAAGGAGCTTGGTTCCAGCTTAAGAAAAGTTAACAAAAAACCCCAACCATTTTTGTGCTCTGGTTTCAGCCATATTCAGAAGCATATTTGAAAGCAGTTCTGATTTTAGAGTACACTACATCATAGCTTTAGGTTCACAAAATGGACAGATGCATTTACATGACACTTGGGTGACAATAAGAAAGTTCTCAGAAATTCTACGATAGACGCAGAATGAAGTAAAATTTTGATAATTTTGTGATGTTTCTCCTACAAACTTTTGCTTAACAAAAAAGTTAGAGGTAACTTTCCATACTCCTAATTATTCCAGAGCTTCAAGCACCATCCAACCTATTCTTACACTTTTGCAAATGACTACGTCACATTGCCTTAGGTAAGAGACTGCTATTCATCTTCAGAGACTCTAAATTCAGAGGAATAATCCAAAAATTTCAGCCCAAATAGAGAATGGCACATATAAACTTTTCTACGGTCTTCATTGGCGGATTATGTGCCTGTTGTGTTCGCCCAAGACCAATACATCATGGCATGATATTGTGACAGACTTTTTTTTTATCCTGATGTCCTTGGAAACCAATGAGCCAATCTTGACAATACTGATATTGAATGAAGGTTAAGTCCTTGACAGAGCCACAAAAAAAAGCATATCAAGAACCTAAGAAATGGTTAATTATTACACAGAAATACGCATCCGTTTTTAATCAAGTCTTCACTATTTTTAGAGATCAATCCTGCAGTGGTTTAAGTCATGCATTTTTATATTAATTTTGAGTGTACGTTCCCATTTCTAAGAGTAAAGACATCCCATTTAAGCTAAATGCACAATGAAGGTCAAACCTGTGAACCTCAATTTACTAGTGGGTAGAGAACAGTCCAAATATCTCTTGACTGACTGTAAATCAATTATGAGAAAAATACACTTGAAAAAGTAGCAGCTGAATACAAGAAGGCTAAAAATCAACAATTCAAGGCTGTGAGATGAGAACAATGATGGGTTTTAAATGAAAAAAAATGCATTTTTTAAAAAAAGTTTATGCCAGACATAGGGGTTTTGACAATGAACTGAAGACATTTTCTGTTTTTCTCCCCACTTACACAAATGAGTGTCTTACTCCAATACCGCAGTCATTGTTCTTTTTTCCTTGGAGCCTGAAGTAGTGAAATAACAGCTACTTTGTAATGTAAGAAATAAGGACGGTTAAATTCAGTCACTTCTCTTCAAAGTTAAGAAAGCCATACAGTCAGTACCCTTCCCAGCCCCCAAATGAGTCGCTTCAACACTAGCAGTTGAAGAATGGTTATTGTCTGTTGGCCAGTAAAGAATAGATGATGTCCAGACAAAACTCTTGCACACACTTCACGATTCTCTGTATGCTGTACGGTAACTGGTTTGATGTCAATACCAGAAATAAACACTTGATCTGTTTCATAATTAGTGCTGTGGCCAGAAGGTGGCCAACAGTTACAGCTGGTAAATACGTTCATATACTGGGTTTGATCCTTTTTTTCCCCCTGAGAAGCCAGTAGAGTACGGCTGACTGTTCACTTTACCAGAAAATAATCCAAAAACCGAACCACTTCCCTCTGGTGTTAAAATTCACCACATCTTCAGATTTGTTTTAAGTTTATGCAGCTGACAGAATTAAGAATAAACATTTACCAGATGAAAAATGCTGACACAAGTCCTTAACCATAGAGCAGCTGATCTTATGTGTGTGCATAATAATGAACTCTCTGATGTAGTTTTCAACTTGGAAAACCCTATGTGTCTTCTATTTTAGATTCTTTAGAACAGTTAACAACTAAAGGCCTTATTCATGAGGTAAATTTATCTTGGGAAATGCCCTGAAAGCACAGACTGTACTCTTCCTATGTACAGTAGCTTACTATTTTCTGAAGATTTATCACATACATTTCTCAGTAAGAGATTACACTTCATTACTTCCAAAACTGATAATATTCTACAGCCCTTTTACTGAAAAAGGATTTTTTTCATGATCCTTCTTTTCTGGATAGACTTACCTGGTTATATAAATCTTGTAATTAAGGGATTTAGGCTCAATCATTTTATCCTTGGTTTTGATTGTCTTGTGTTTATTTATTGTTACAGCCGCAGCTGAAGGAAGCATTTGGAAAGATCTCACAAGGAAAAATTCTTGTTGGCTTTTCCCACTCTAAGCATCCAGCCAGCTTCTGTATAATCACACAATAGCTAGTGAATTATAGAGTGCGGTTTTTAATTTATTTCAAGATTGCTTTTTTTTTTTTGGCAACACAGATCTCCAATCCAAGAACCACATCCAAAGTCTAGATGGCACTGGATTCTGGTTTCACTTCATTCTTTACTTTGGCCACGATGTGCAATATAAATCAACCACACAATGGAATGTAGCTGATGTTTGCTAACATTTCTTTGACACTGAAATGCAGGGATCTGACATGAGAAAGCCAAAGAACAAAAATATAAAGATGCATGGTGAATATTTACACAGCTATTAAATTGTAAGCACTATTCTTCTCTCGTGTTGCTAAAGGGTATGATTCCATCTCCTGAGAGCATCATCCCCCACTCAAATGAACTACAGAACTGAAGAAACTGCCTCTTCGGTCATTTTTGCATCAATTCCTAATATCAGTTTCTGCACATCTTAACATCACTCAGTGACAGGTGGTCTTTTTTGTTGGGTTGTTTGGGGTTTTTTTAATTAAACACCTTTTGTGGTGGTAACAGTCTCAGTTTCAAGTTCTTTGTCATGTTTCCATTCTGCTGTAATTCAGTAATACCTGGTAGAGGTCTGAGTTCAGTTTTCTTTTCAGCAGCATTTAGCCTTTTGTGGTATCGCAGTTCACGAAGACTATTGCATGAGAGATCTCTTAAGTGCCACACATAAAATCACACCACTCTGGCAACATTTCAACTCACAACAATCAAATAGCGATATGCTGTTGTTTTTGCAATCTGTAAGCCATAAAAATAAAATACAACTTTAAACACACAACATTTTACACCTTTTCCATTACTTCAACTTTTCTAAATAAAAAGCCAGAACCCATTTATCATTTGATGGCCATATCAGATTGTTTGAGAGCAATACAAATTATCTGTGCCACCTTTTTTAGCACAGAGTGAGGTTTCCTTCAGGCACATTTGCATGGCTGCATTTCATTTTTTGCAATGAGATGTAACTTCCTCTTGGTAAAAGAGGTTCTTATTACATCCTCCAAATTTTTATGTTGCTTGGGATTATCGACTCATTGGAAATTTACTTTTTCCTTTACCGTAGCTGCACTTTGAGTTCTGCTTTTTCTTTCTATCTTTGTAGGTTGTTGTTCTACCACAAAATCTCTTCCAGCAACTGACAGCCTTAGTTCATAGTGGCTATTTTCTCACCATGTCTTGCAATCAGATTTGATTATGCCTAAAAAATTTGATGGGCTTTTTATATATTCAAGTTCAGGTCTTTCAGTTACATTCTCCCTCATCTTTAAGTCTCTATCCCGCATTAAGATTTAAACTGGAGTTTCCGTGCTTGTAAAAATTACACATCTGAGGAGAAACAAACTTGTTGACAAATGGATCACATATTACTCCCTCCTCTTAATGTCTTCTATGAGAAAATTAAAGAAAAACAAAATCAAAAGCCAAACACAGAGGAAAGAATTTGCAGGGTATCACGGGGAAAGAACAGAGTGAGAACACTACAGGCCTCTCAGGATATTATGACAACTGCTCTCACCAAAAAAATCTGCTCTAACAAAATTCCTAGAAATGACACATTTTAAACTATCCTTCAAAGAGTCAGACACTACATGCACAGTACTAACTGGAATTCGCCAAGAAAAGGTAGAAAAATATAAACATAATCTCATTTTGCTATTACTGCTTAAAGACAGCAGACATGACAGAAAAGCCCCGAGACAAAAAGAGAAGCACATTTGCCTATGATTGCTTCATCTTGCACACCTCTCACTTAATTCTGCTGGAAATACACATTGTGTTGTTTTATAAACATCATTTTAATTTCCTTTTCAGGGAGCTGTCCATCAACAGTTGTTATTATAGTGCCCTAACCATGTCACCTCCACATAAAAGTTCCAGCCTTCTGTCCAAACATCCCTGAGCTTTTCTCAAAGGCTTATAAGGAAACAATATAAAAGCACTGGAGCATATGTGTATACACCTCCGCCATCAAAATAGAAAAATCACTGACCCAGAAATACCCTGAACTGTGTATGGGTCTCTAAAGACCACAAGCAAGGAGCAGAATGTATCTTGCCTCTATACAAATAATAATAATATTTTTCTTTTTTCCTTTTTTTTTTTCTTAAACAAGTGTAATTGTACCTTCTCATGGCATGTGACTGTATCCGTGGTGAGAAGATCAGAAGTAAAATCAGGATGCCCCAGAGACTGGAAATACAGACACTGACTTAAACTATAACTCTAACCTGTGAGAAAAAAGGATTGGCTTAAATACATTTCTTGATGAAAAACCTTCTAAAAGCTCAGCTAAGTGTGGCATCCAACCGAGCGAAGTGGAACAGGCCTTTTTCTCCAGACCAGAGCGGAGTGTGTTTTCCTAGCAGGTGGAAAGGAACAGCAGAGGTGATGGGACTCCTCGCTTTTCTAGCAAAATTAGTTTGGGGTTTTTTTTAAGTTCTCTGCTACATTTTAAATTATTTGGACTCTTCCTTATGAAGTACATGTTTGTTCTTCATCTGCTTAGCACTGGAGTTTTGGTAGGTTTTTAAGACCTAAAAAAGACTATTTAACTGCACTAAAAAAGTCAAAAAGTGATTCTTTATTTCATAACCCAACAGGGAAATAAAGCACTTTTACAATATCATTTTACATATCACGACCACCTTAAATTGTGCAATAACTTCTCTAAAGTTCTACCAAACAATTGACAGAATTGCTATTTCTGTGTAGCATTACACATTTTCTTTGATTTTGATGTTCAAAAAGAACTGCTTTATCCCCAATCCTGCAGTGGATCTAAACGATGCCAAAAAAGCAAACATGTCTTCCTTTAAATGAGGACTTAAAGATCCTACTGCCTGTCAAAATGCAGAATAAATTAGCAAGCAGTAAGTAGCACTTCCTAAAATGTCTAACAATCACGTTGCTACAACTGCCTTGTCAGCAAAGAAAACATCAAATAAAATCTAAACCTACTGGCTTCTAAGCTGCATAATCATCTTATGTGTCTTGTGTAAATACACTAGCTACCAAAATGCATGCTTTAAAACACAAACAAAACCCAGAGTTCTTCCAGGTTTATTAGCCAAAGACTGATTCTGCAGTGAGGACAGAGACAACACTCATTTGTAACTTAAAAGAGCCTAAAAAGTCAGCAAAACACTGAATACCCTTATCTTAATACGTGTGCATTCATGAAAAATGCCCTCAAAACTCACAAAGCTTTGGTTCAGATTAAAACATAAACAATCCTTTGTCCAACATCAATAACAACTTAATAACAATGTTGCACAGACGGAATTCCAAGCTGCCGTCACACACCAAGTGCCACAGTGACAGTAAGGCAGCGAGTCTTTCACACCCCTCTCCTTTGATCCGAACATGGAAGAAGCTCATGCCCGAACACACTCACTGAATCTTCAGGCTTCAGTTCACAAAGGACGGAACAGCAGTTTCAGTGTCAGACTTGTTAAGCAAGAGCAGGAAGATCATCCAGAAACAGTCACACACTTTGTTACTCTGTTCCAACAGTAATTGGCCTTTGTGATCAATGATTTTTTACCATCACAACCAGCTTGAGTGCTAATCTAGCTCTTTTGGACGGGTCACCGAATTCACAGTAAGCCATGGCAAACAAACCCCCTGGAGACCGGAAAAGATGTGGCAATTTCAATTGCCAAGGTAGACAAATCAGGGTTGTTTCTTTTGCCTACTCTCAGTTTTTGCACACAAATCACCTTTCTTGAACTCCCTGCTCTTGTTTCAGATTCTTTCCTCCCATACCTCTCGAGACAACTTTCATATCGACACTCCTCAGTAAGCTTCCCAATCTCTCCCTTTCTACCAAATCTCTGAAAAAAAATAAACTGAACCCCACGCACAGCCTTTCTTATCCCAGTGCTGGCACCAGCAGTCTCGCTGCCCAGCGGACAGAGCAAACGGTTCTATTAAATTGCGATATGCTCTGAGAGTTTCACAGCAAGCACTGAAGAATTTCCGTGCATCCATGGAGAGCACTTGTGAGTTCGGTTTGAAACAACATGCTGAGTTCGGCAAAAAGACTGCTGGACCTTGCAACTGCATAAAAAAGCTGTTAGGGTAAGAGCGGGAAAGCCATTCATGTTAGATGAGGAAGGTAGGAGCATTAGGTTTAAAACTATTCTTTTCGGATTGAAAACAATCAAAGGCTAAGGAAAAAGGCCTGTTGTTGTCTAACTGTATTAATTGATGGAGCAGATAATTCTGGCAGAGAGGGTTGTTGATGAGGAAAAGTGGATGAACCCAGGAGATACAAAGAAATCATCTGCTAGAGGAAGAAAAATAACAGACAAAATGGACTGCAAATGTTAAAGAGAGGCAGCAGCAGAGGCCTGCACGGCAAGAGAATGAAGGGGACTGAACAACAGCAGGGTATCCCTGGGTATCAGAGGACTAAAAGGCCAATGGCATCATACGTGCAAAACCAGAGCATATCTTTAAGTGGTTTATATTGGTAGGCATGAAGGTCAGCTACTTACGGGCACATCAACAATGACTAAACAGGATCCTACTTTAACATTGACTCTTTGTTTTTACTGACTTCTAATGAGATATAATCTGAAGGGCTCTAAGAGGGACGGGCAGCCAAAAGAATTATTTATTCATCTAAGAGTAACTAGCTAAACAAATGCAATCAGGAGTGGAGAGAAAGGGTTAAAAGTCATTTTTGTGTTAAAAACAAACACATACACACACACACTTTCTTCAATTCGGGCTTAAAGGTTTTCACGTCTCCCATAACAGAATACAGATGATCCACAGCTGTTTGGCATCTCCTGCACTTCCACCTAGTGAAGGCATTCTCTTTGTCACTAGAGATCTCCAGACACATCAACTGCACTGTGAGCATCCCGGTCACTGGAGCAGGAGCATCCTGTGTGTTACTGACTGCTCCTTAGACATTTCTGATGGTGGAATTCAAGAACTAGAGACCTACAGGGACGGTAATAAGAAAGCAGTGTCTGCTTACCTACACCTAAGGACAGCTCAGTATAGCTATGGATTTGTCAAAGGATCTAGAAGTATCACCCTTCAATTCAAAGTCAGATCCTTATTAAGTATACCGTTAGCAAACAAAAAAACTTCTTGCAGTTAGAAAGGCAGGCAAGTATCAATTCTTCTGATTTACGATCAGAGAAGTCTCACGTTTATTGGATGATTCAGAAAATATAGTTGTTACTTAGCTGCGGTATTTTGCACATGCAGGAGGAGCCAAACTTTTGGTTATTTTGTTTCAAAATGCAGCAGCTTTTGACCATACAAAACCAATTTTACGTGTGCCACTGATTCAAAATGAAGTTTATGTATTAGTTTTGGCATCAATTTCTTATCCAGTATCACATGGATGAAATATCTCAGTTGAAACAGCTGTGCAAAGCGCTCAAGCTGGCTCGCTTTCTTCCCCCTTGATCAACCTCCAGCCTGCCTGGAAATTCCTATTTTTTCCAGACCTCGGTTTGGTAGGCTTATTGGGCAATCCCTCATCTTTCACAGGCACATGGTCTCTCATTTTCTAGCAGCTGCGGACACACAAATTTCCATTAAAACCTAGATACTGAAAAGATCAGACTCAGAAGCTTCAGACATGCTACAGCAGGAAATGGTAACAGTGGCAGTTACCCATTTTCTCTTCTAAAAGAAAAAAAAAAAGAAGCATCAAGTTTTCACAATAATACAGGCACACCTGCCCGCAGAGTATTTCAGATTAATACATCCTAACCCTGTAACAAAAAAAAGCCCCAAAACAGTAAGAACAAACACTTTTCCTAAATGCAGTATTTTAAAATGAATGAACGGCAACAAATGTCAAGATCTGGTCAAAAGATAAACAGACAAACCAGTGGATGTGTACCTAAAAACACTGTGAGACGGCACTTGATTTGCATACAGAGACTATATCTGGATACACATCTAACCCAGAGCTCTCATTATTTGAAAATTCCTGACTATTAGAAGCCCTGAAATAACAGTAAGATTTAACACCATGTAACACCAGTGGAAATGCACATCTGGCCAATGCAGCCTGGTCACGATTAGGGCTAAGGCCACGATGTCCCTGCCTCTAGCAGAAGTGGAAGAATTTTGTCAAGTATTGTGAGAACGATTCCTCCCATCCTCCCTCTCCCCGCAAAGCTCTGTGCTAAGATTAATGAAGTATTTCATGCCTTTCAGAGCTATAGGAAGCTGAAATAATGACTACATGTTCTTTGGTTATGTTTTCAGGCTTGTCTGTAGAAGTCTCTTCAAACTCAGAGTCTGATAAAATTACATAGCTATGTCATTCAAGGAACTACCCACCTATAGCACAGTTTTGTTAGTACTATGATTTTGTCAGACAATAATTATTATAGTGTATCGGGGGACCAGTGGCAGTAAAAATATTACTAAGAAACATTTTTGGTTTGCTGAGGATGGTGAGAGGTAACATTTCTACTATTATCAAAGTTACCAGGAAAAAATGAACCAAATGCATCAATAACCTTCAGAATAGATGAAATGCTAGCAGAAATATGTAATGGTTTTAGAAAGCAGTTTATTTCCTTGTAAAATTTGTTTGTCTTTATAGAGCTCTGTGATAAAAGGTCAGAACTGAGTAAGATTGCACTTTAAACTATTCATCAAAGTCCTTTAAAAAATAACAAAAAATCCCAGTGTTTTGCCTTCCTGCAAAATAATACAATTATTTAGGTTGTAATTTTACTTGTAACTTTGGAAAGCTTCTGACTTAACCAGCAAACACACACTGAGTCAGTATTAGAAGTGCAAACAATATCCCCTTCCCAACTAAACAGTATCAGCCTCCTTGCCAAAAAAAAAAACCCAACAAAACCCAGAACCAATCCCCACCCAAAACCCAAATTCTCTTTTTCTCTTCCTACAAACTTTAAACCTAATCCTGTAAATCAATAACCAGCACTCCTAGCACTTTAACAGTCTTTTTGGTGTGTGCTCACCATTGTATACAAATATACCTATTTTTGGATGCTGTCTTTTAAGACTTCTGGACTAGCACAAATGAAGCTGAGTAACTATTAGGCATTTGCATTCATACAGGATTTCTAATACTTGTAAATGCACCACCTATACTGCAAAATATAGGTACCAGCGCTGCCCCTTAACTTACCAATTGTTATAAATTCTGAGATGTCAGGGGAAAACAAAAAAGCATTGATGTTATTCTTCTGAGATTCCAAATCACAAGATACTGCAATCTCATAATTCATGCTCTATTAAAAAAACCAACAACCCAGCTACCACTTTCAACACATTTGTAGCTAATTTCCATGTTCACCAAACAGCTCCACTTAGAATCATCAGGTTACCCAGTTTGGCCCAACATTTGGCTGCCTATACCTCACCAATACGAAACAACTGACAGCTTTCAGCGATCTGCAGGTAAATACCTCAGCACGACACATTCTCAACACTGCTCTGGCACAGATCCCTATTTATAGGTATTTATACAGCAGAGTTACAGCAAACTGTCATTACTAATTCATCCCTGTCCTGCCTTTCCAGGGCTAAGAACTTTACTCCCTTCACTAGTGCTGGTCAGCGAGGTTCTCCTGCAACCAGGAGGCCGTACAGCACTTCACGTCACACATCACATGCGCTGGCCCCTTTCACACTAAAAATTGATAGGTATTTGCATTGCTCATGTTTTATTCCAAAAAAATTACCACAAGCCCTGCCACAGCAACCA